>NC_056746.1:1387887836-1387972836 GCF_019279795.1 Protopterus annectens | reverse complement strand
TGGGGATGTGGGCGGAATGTGGATATTTAGAGTGATTAGTCTATGGTCTGATCTAACCAGCGAGGGGCTGACCTCCCGTGTCGAACACCAGTCGCCCATGTTGGTGATGACCAGGTCCAATATGTTGTCACCTCTGGTGGGGGTGTTGACCAGTTCATTCAGGGTGTTCGAGTTTATAAATTCATGGAAGCGTTGGGCAAGGGAGTTAGTACTTGAGTAGTTCTCCCAGTTAATGTTTGGGTAATTGAAATCACCTAATATTAGGGCGTTTGGTAGGACCTTCATATTTTCCAGTGTCTCCAGAAACATGGAATGGGAGTCCTGGATCATGGTGGGTGATCTGTAGCAAGCTACAATTTGAATTGCAGTTTTGCCCATTGTTAGTTGCACATGGATGATCTCTGAGGTATTGTGCTGTGCCACTAACCTGGAGGTGTGAGTATCCTTGATGAATATGGATACACCCCCGCCTTTTGTGTTTCGGTCCGGGTTCTGTGGCCGAAAAGTATGGTATGAGTTATAGCCTGGTAGTGCTGGCCTTAAACCAGGTTTCTGCTACTGCACAGATATCAATGTTCTCCATACTGAGGAGTGCCTTGACTGCATGTATTTTCAGGTTTAAATTTCTGGCGTTGAGTAGCATTACCCTCAGTTTTTGGTTACTTGTGCTATTTACAGTGGTGGGTTTGTCTTTTGAGCCTTTCCTAAAAAAGGTACTATGGGGGCGGCAAAAGCCTTGGCCAGTATTTGAAAGCCTAAGGGTGACAGGTGCAAGCCATCTCTTGTGAAGTAACGTGGCTTGTCGAGCATGTCATCCCAGGAGGACAGATACTGGATCCCCTTTGAATGACACCAGAAACATAGCCAATTGTTGAAATTGATCATTTTTTCTTTATACTGTGGCATCATTCTTGGTGAGGGTAGGATGCTACTCAGGGTCAGAGTCATACCAGCCTGGGCTATGTGATCAGAGAGCTCTTTCATGTCTCTTTTCATGTAGTCCAGGGAGGTACGTCTCAGGTCATTCACATCAACATGGCCAATGACAGAGTCATATTTGTACTTCTGGAGTGACCTGAGAGCTTGTGTTATGTGGCGTATCCTGGTGCCCGACAGGCAGCTAACTGTAACCTCCTTGTCCAGCCTAGTTAGTGGGACATCAGTGTGCCCGACTATGGAGTCGCCTATTATTAGTGTGTTGGGTATGTTATTTTGCCTTAAGGGCTGTGATTGCATGGCACACTGATTATGTGAAGTATGTGTTTCATGGTTTGTGATGGGGTGTGGAGATTGCTTGGGTGTCTGCTTTGGAGGTCTTTGTTGCTTTTGCAGATTTTTATTTAGAGCCTCCGAGTATGTTTTCGTGTATTTATGCATGTTATTTGCCGGTGCTGGTTTAGTAGGTCTATGTGAGACTGGTGGTATGTTGCAAGTATTTTCCTTCTCCTCCTGACTGTCAGTTCCAGTCTTGGGTTGTAAGAGCTTTGCCTCCAGTTTGGCTGTATAATTGCATCTCTCGCATATATTAGTGTTTGGTGGTAGGAGGAGAGGGTTGTCTATGTACATGAGGCAGTTGTAACATTGCCTCAAAATGCCCAGATTCACCAGTTGGACTGGAAAGTACACCTGAAACTGCCCTTTGGACATGCCTGAATAGGTAAAATGAGCTGTTTTACTGATTGGCTGGTAGGGACGAATAGAGAGCCTTGTCGTTCTGGACAGTATAGGGGGTCTAGTGCTAGGTTTAATTAGTGCTTGCTATGAGTTTTGAGCAAGTGCTGAGCTGTGAAATTAATGATTTGAGTGCTTAAGTTGAAAGTTTGTCTAGTTCCAAGGGAAAAAATTGAAGAGTAGACTTCGTGGAGCCGGGAATAGTTTAACCCTAGAGAACCGGTGCTGCCCAACATGCAAAACCGTACAAATGCGTTTTTTATAGCAGGGAAATGAAAGAGATAGAAATTAGCCCAAAATGGTCAATATAACTTGTTTAACCATCACTGTAAGCATTCCACACTAGATCACCCAAATTTTACTTCAGTGATTCACTAAGCAGGGTGCCTTAGCCATTTCTTGCTCTACACTGGCATTTTTATAACTAGACACTTTCTCTAGTTAGAAGACAGGTGTACTTCTACTCCCCAGCATTTTATCTGCTCCAAGTGAAAAGGCACAGCCCAACAGACTACAAAATAAATGCTCCCTTTTAACAGTCTCTAATTATATTACGTATCCCTTGTGCTGCCTCAAAACCATTTGAATCCTGTACATACTTAATATTTGGTGACATACAGTGACCTTTAAATCCCAAATAATAACGCCCATTTGTTAACCATTTGGGTCCACTGGACACACAATCACTTTTCAAGGGCGATGCCAGAGCCATGTATGGTTAAATGACCTGCTCACAGCAAGCAAACAATGGCTCAGGGAATCAAACCCTGCACCACAGGAACTACAGCTCACAGCCTTAACTCTCTGTGCCAAATGACAGGCACAGTCTTCAACATAAAGTGAGGTGCTAGCAAGACCAGTCAAAAATGAAGCTGTAGTGCATTGCAACACTGCTTATAGTTGCTGCTTCCCTTGGTCCCTCAGTTCATAGGTTCATAGGTTTGTACTAAGCTATCTGCCTGAGGGCATTTATAAGCCTAGCCAGAGTGTGTCAGCTTTCGCTGCCCCATTGATTAATTAACTGATCCTCTGTCAAGCAGAGCCAGTGAAGTGATCCCAGGGGTGTATTTTCTGTTACCCATTCACTCGGCAAGGTTTCTCTTGAAGAGTGTTAGTGAGGGGCTCTGCCTAATGTAGTTTGGAATTTTGTTCCAAAGCATGGGGAGTCTCTGTGACAGGAATCTATCCCTCTAGCATGGTCTATTTATTGTTGTGGTGAGGTTTAGCTCACTAGAGCGCGTGGCTCACAGTGACTTAGATTTCTTTAGGTGGAGCATTTCCATCAATTCTGAGTTGAACATGGCTTTGTAAGTCAGGGAGAGATCACCTCTGAGTAAGCAATATGCCACTGAGCACAGCTGGAGTTTTTTCAGTTGGGATGCATAGGACATATGTTTGAGGCCAATAATCCTCTTGGTGGGGTACTTTTGTGGTCTTTCCAGCTGTTGGAACTGTCTTGTGAGGTACATCCCAAATGGGGCACTGTACTCTATGATGGGACTGATGAGTGACAAGTAGAGGGGCACTATAACCCCTTTATTTCTAGATGCAAAACCTTTAGAAATTAGATGGGCCACATAGAAGGATTTCCTAACTATTTTGGCAATATGATTGTCAAAGGAGAGATTGCTATCTACCTAGGTCCCCAGATCTTTTATTACTACTTCTGTATTAAGGGGGCTGACACCTATGTGGTAATACGTGGGTGTTTTGTTTTTCCCAAATGGGATGACTATGCATTTTTTGGCATTTAGCTTGAGGCCATGACTTTGACACCAGGTGTCTGTCTCAGTAAGACCCTTTTGGAGGATGTCCGTGTCAGCTGGAGAATCAATTATGGCTCCCAGTTTGCTGTCAGCGGTGAACTTGGTTAGCCATAGTCCTCCTGTGTTTGCCTGTACTTCTGAGAAGTATATGCCAAACAGTAGGGGTCCCAGGACCGATTGACTGGTTTAGAGTTGGACCTGGAGCCCGCTATTCTTACCATGTGAGTTCTGTCTGTAAGCCAGTTGGCAATCCATCTCATGACGTAGGGGTTTATGTTCAGGCTGGTGAGTTTTTCTGTCATACCCGAGTGGGGAATGGTGTCAAAAGCCTTGGTGAGGTCAAGGTAGATTGCGTGAACAACCTTTCCCTCGTCTATGGCCTTGGTGACTGTCTCGAAGAAGTCAACCAGGTTTAATAGGCATGATCTGCCCTTAACAAAGCCGAACTGGGTCGGGTCAAGTGTTCGTAGGTTCCCAATGTCTTTGTTAATGAGTTCCATGATGATGCGCTCCATAGCCTTGCAGACCAGGCTAGTCAGGCTTATGGGGCAATAGTTACCAGGATCAGTTGTGGCCCTTCCTTTGTGGAGTGGAATAACCGTTGCTGTGCGCCATTCTATGGGCATGTAGCCTGTGGAGAGGCTGAGGTTGAACAGCGTGTTTAGGTGGGGGGTTAGTTTGTTCTGTAGTTCATGCAAGACGCAGCCTGGGACATCATCTGGCCCTATTGACACTGTGTTTTTGGCTTTTGAAAGTGCTGTTTTCACCTGTGCGTCTGTGATTTCCGAGACACTACACTTTTCCGCTATTGTTTTGGGCTCTTTTGGGGGTGTGGGGGGGTGAAGTTTGCAGTGAATCTGTCTGCCAGGATGTTGGCAATATCAGTAGGTTCAGTATAATTTGTGCTATTTTGCACTAGTTCAGTGCATGTCTGCGAGTTGCCACTTAACATAGCTAAAGAAGGCTTTGTGGTTATCTTTTGAATCCTTGGCTATTTTTCTTTCGAAGTTAGTCTTGGATGATTTTATGAGGGACCTTAGTTTCTTACTGATACTGATCAGGGATGTCTTTCCTTCTTAGGATTTGCTTTTTTTCTGAACTAGTTTCCTCCTTCTATTGTATAGCCTGTTTATGGCAGGGGTCCAACAGACTGGTTTCCTTCTCTTAGAGGAGTGAGTCTTGGTTTTGCTAGGGATGGCATCCTTGTAGGTGCTCATAGAGTGCATTTGTAAAGGTTTCTGCATCTTGGGCAGCATTATCCTTTAGCGTGGGGGCTGTGAAACTTACCGCCTCTGTCTTAAGTAAGGTGAAGTTTGCTTTAGAAAAGTTTTTTACTGTGGTTTCCTTAGTTGGGGGTGGTGGTAGGGTGTGGACATCCAGAGTGATTAGTTTATGGTCTGATCTAATCAGTGACGGGTTGACCTCTGGTGTGGAACACCTGTGTCTCATGTTGGTGATGACCAGGTCCAATATGTTTTCACCTCTGGTAGGGGAGGTTTACCAGCTGATCCAGGGCATTTGAGTTGATGAATTCCAGGAAGCGCTGGGCCTGGGAGTTTGTACTCAAGTAGTTTTCCCAGTTAATGGTAGGGTAATTGAAATTGCCCAATATCCGGGTGTTTGGTAGGACCTTTATGTTTTCCAGAGTCTCCAGAAAGGTGGAGTGGTGGTCTTGGGTCATGGAGGGTGATCTGTAGCAGGCCACAATTTGCATTGCAGATCTGCCCGAAGTTAGTTGCACATGGATGATCTCAGAGGTATCATGCTGCACCACTAACCTGGAGGTGTAGGTATCCTTGATGAATATGGATGCACCCCCTCCTTTTGTGTTTCGGTCTGTGTTCTGTGGCTGAAACATGTAGTATGAGTTGTAGCCCGGTAGTGCTGGGGTGCTCTCTGGAGCCTTAAACCAGGTTTCAGTTACTGCACAGATGTCGACATTCTCCATACTGAGTAATGCTTCGAGCGTGTGCATTTTGAGATTTAAACTCCTGGCGTTGAGTAGCATAACCCTCAGGTTTTTGTTAATTGTGCTGTTTACGGAGGTGCGTTTGACTTTTGAGCCTTGCCTTAAAAAGGCACTTTGGGGACAGCAAGAGCCTTGGCCAGTATTCAAAAGCCTAGGGGTGACAGGTGCAGTTCAGTTGCCATCTGGGGCGACTGGGTAGTCATAGCAAACTAACTGCCCATAAATCTGCACCTGAGCTTCTATATCATGCAAAGGATTGACAGCCCCTCCAAAGCTGGCTCCAGTTTTGTATTTACTGCTTGCAAGGATAGTCTTCGTCTGAAACTCTACTACAATGGATGAAAGCAAGTATAGAAAATGTATTTATTTGTTTATTGCATTTGTTTACCGGGAATGTCCAACTGGGCACAGAGACCCATTTTCATTGGAAACCTGGGGAGAAAAGCTCCACGTACAAACGAAGTAAAGTTATAAAAGTTGCAAGAATATTTATAGGGAAAACCATTTTGTAACTTAGCAATGAAATATAGAGTGTTTCAATCATAACAATGGATGATACAAACTGCATTTCTGTAGGAATGTTATATATTAATATACAAATTGCATTTACATAGGAGTGTTTTACCGTAATATACAGTTATAAAAATATATAGAAAATAATATACCTTACCTATAGAATAGTTTCAAAAATGAAGAAAGTGTGTAGTTGGAAGTTAAAATGAGTACAGAGTAGATGCTAGTCAGTGCAGGGATTGAGGTGGGGGGTAGCCTGGGGTGCAGAGTGGGAGGTAAGTAGGAGATACATAGGAGGAAGTAGTGGAGAGAGGTGGCTATGCAGACTAAGAGTGCAGATAAGAAGAGGCAGTTATAGTACTATGATGGACACTGGGGTGGGGCTGGTGAAATATTCTTGAAATATGAGAGAGAGAGAGAGAGAGATTGAGGTTGGTGAAAGATTCCAGAAATATGGGACAGGAGAGATATTTTAATCCGAATGTGAACCTGAGCACATCCAAATGGAGGATAGATGCTGTTTTAGGTTGTGCTTAAAGCTGTTCTGATTTACTGAGATGACCATAGAGTTCTGGTGTCTGGTGACAAGGGAGGAGTACAAGGGTGTCTCTGGCTGCATTACGGGATTTGGAAGTGATTAGAAGGCATTTTTTTTCCCAGAGCGAAGACAATGTGGTGAGGAGTAAAGCTTGGGAATGTTTTGTAGAGAGTGGTGTGTGTGTGTGTGTGTGTGTGTGTGTGTGTGTGTGTGTGTGTGTGTGTGTGTGTGTGTGTGTGTGTGTGTGTGGTTTGTGTATTATTTTGTGGGCAGTTTCAAGCTGAGTGAATGTAAGGTGATTAGGTAGTTCGAGCCAATTACACTGCTCTGTTGCTATGCAGTGGTGTGTGTGTTAAGATAAGTTATTTGCAGATTTGGCTATTTTGTTATAGGAAGCCTCAAGTTTATTTAGTAGGGTGGTTTGAAGTTTGATAAATATGGGTGAGGCATAAAGAAGGGGGGTAAAGGTAGGATGATGCCTATGTCTTTCTTGACAAGTCTGTGAGGTGGGGTTTATTGTGGTAAAGAATGTCCAATTTTGGTGAGTTTTCTTGGTGGCTTGATTGATGTGGAAGTCAAATTTTAGGTCGTTGTCCGACTCCTAGTAGTTTAGTATTTGTTACAGTTCATTTGGTGGTGCTGTTTGTTGAGGTAATGCAGGATATACTGGCTGTTGAAAGAGATCAAGGTATAAAGAGCATTAATATTTTGAAGGGCGGTTATTACAGATTTCACTAAAACAGACCTAATGTTATAGTTATCTAATTGACTCACCCTAACTGATAAATACACTGAGAGTACATTCTGATTTCATGCTGGTTTTAACTGCAAAGCCCAGTATGACTACTGTGTGAAGAATAAAATGGATGGGGTAGAAGAACAGATGGCAGCAGAACAGGAATTGGATATGGGGGTGTTGATCATACCTGGACTGAGTGCACAGCAGCAGAGTGAGAGGGCAGTGGCAACAGCAAGACTAATGTTGGGGTGTATCCTTACTGGGGACATATTCCAGAAGCAATTGGGTAATTCTTTCATTCTAAAGAGCTCTCGGTCTGGCCACAAGATAAGAAATGTGACCAGTCCTAAAGGCCATACAAGGAAAGGAACATCAGGCTGGTACCAGCATAAGTGGTCAATGTGGACTACCGCAACGCCTTCTCACTAGGAAACTTCAGGGGTTCATGGGGGGATCATTACTGAAGAATTACACCACAGCAGGGACAAAGGATTCTTGTGAGATGTATAATGCCAACAACCACACCTCTCTTTTGAAAAGGCACACAGAGGGCACAGAACTGAGCATAAAAGAATAAAAGTGACGATTGAACTATCTTGGGGACTGTTCCCTGGTCTAGTATTCAGTGTAGTCATTTCTGATATATCTACAGAAAAAAGAACATGATTAACTTTGCAAACATAGGTGTAGCAATTGAAAATGAGGGCAGAGTCCAAGAAGGACTTGGCAAGGGTATCTAAGTAAGCAAAAAAAGACAGCATTTGATATTCAGAGAAGACAAGTACAAGACAGTCACCAGGTCTACAGCACCCCTGATGTGAAGTATCATTGCTGGAGAATGGAGCTGACAGCAACAAAGTAACTTCTGAGTGCTTATCCCACATGAATTGAGCAACAAACACCAAAATCAGAACTCCATAGCAGCAATAAGCATATTCCTGGGAGTGTAACCCCAAATGACATAATCTAGGAATAAAGAAATAATGCTGACCCTATATCACACTTTGGTCAAATCATGCCATTTATTTAATTTCAGTTCCATACGTGAAGCAAGAGAATTGCCTATATCCTTGTCAATATGTCCTACTGATCACCAATTAGAATAACCAACAGTTTTTAAAACAACTGCATCTGCATTGTCATTGCCACCCTTACTTGTCCAGGCCCTTTGTTGCTGCCTTTCATCACCTTAATCCAAGTAAAAGATATAAGGGCAGCAGATGTTCAGGATTACCTGTACATCCCATAAACTAGTTCTAACAGAAGATGTACCTTCATCCTTTTGTCTTTTAGCTGGTTTGTAGAGTCCTATCCCACTCCTACAGTGTGGACACCTAGATGACAGACAGTGAGATTAAATGTGGTTCCTAAAAGGTCTTGTTGCTGACCAACTTCCTGACCCTGAATTTTTACTTACCTCAGCAGCTTCCTTCTCGAACTTCTCAATAGTCCTTTTGTCGATGCCACCACATTTGTAGATGAGATGTCCAGTTGTGGTAGATTTACCTGAGTCGACATGTCCAATCACGACAATGTTGATGTGAATCTTCTCCTTCCCCATCGTATCTGGTTACAGATACTTCCTGGGATAAGGCTAGCGGCTTGAGGGTTGAAAGCAGAGCTGTGTGTTGTAGAGGCTGTTGCAGAACAACAAGAAACAAAAGGAAAAATAAATTATTGATTTAATAAACAATAAAAATAGCCCAACACCACTGAAACTGATGAGCAAGTATGTGCACAAATGTTAAATTAATTAATTTTAGTACATGACACATCCAATGTGTTTAATGCTAAATAAGAGCCTTTCAGAAAAAAACACTATTCAGCTTTATTATTTAACACTTAATTTAACATTTTTTCCATTTCCTGGCTACTTCCCAGAAAAGAATTTCCTTTCCTGAACACCTGATTAGCTTGAGTCTTTACTGCATCCACAGACCTCTGACTGTCATGCTGTAATCATGTCGGCCACGAACATTTACATCACAGTGAACTCAGCAAAGCGTTAACCTACTGCACAACAACACCTAAGGTCCTAATAGTTGACTCAGTTGTTCAGGATTTGGGAACTTATGAGGACAGTGACCTAACTTTTGACCAATATTTGTCTATCGTTGTAAGAAAGTCATTCTATATTGCACAGCTTATAAACAAAAGGATTGTGTCTAGATCTAGGGATGCCATTGTCCCTCTTTATTCAGCCCTCATTAGGCCAGTGAAATATAATGCCCCCTTTGGCATGTATCTGTCCAAGTGCATGCAACAACTGGGACACCTACAGAGATACCCTACTAAAAAGATACAAGGCCTAAACAAAATGCCCTACCTGTATTGACTGAAAGCCCTGTCACTATACTCAATATCCTACAGACTACTAATAGGTGACGTGTGTCTGGTAAACAAGACATCCTCCAACCCATTACCAATGAATGTAATGCGCATCAGCAAGTCAAATGGCATCAGGAATATTCGGTCTCAGGATCTAAACCACTTCTGCAACATCAACAGAATGGTTTGGAGGGACAAGTATATTTTGCAGAGGATACCACTGTTGTGGAATAGACTCCCCATTACACATAAAACAAAGTTCATCTCTGTCCATTTTAAAGCACAAATTAGATCTATGGATGTGAAACAGAAAATTTACCCCAGGACTACTCCATGGATTACTAATGAACAGAAACAGCTCCTAAATGCTTATTAGGGGCAATATACAATTATCGACCATGGGATGGGTAAGGCCAGTATATAACCACATGGGATAGGTTATTTCGAGAACAAAAAGGGAAACTGGCTGGACTTAAAATGGCCAGCAAGGACAGCTGTCCTAGTGCTTACCTATGAATCTATCAATAAATAAGAATGATAACTTTAACAGAAAAGAACGTCCCTGAAGTTGAAGAAAGGAATCAGAGAAAAACTGAAGTGTAAAGAAAAGGTGTGCAGGAAATGGAGGAACAGGGAACTGCATGACAGCTAAGCCATATGAGAAAATGAGAACGCAAGCAATATAGAAGATCAGAAGGGCCAAGACCAGCATGGAAGAAGAAATGGCCATGAGGATCAACCAATGGAAAGATTAAAGAAATACTGAAATGGAGATGAATGCATTAAGGGAAGAGAATGAAGGGGTACAAGGAAGCTAGAGAGACAGAGTTGATTTTGAATAAAATCTAGGTGTAACCATGTTTACAAATGAAGATGTGTGGGTTCTCACATGGGAAAAGAAAGTGGGAATGGGACAGGAAGCAACATAAAGGATTATAAAATAAGAAAAGGCAGAGATAATAGAAGTTGTTTATAAAACATTACAAATTTAATAGTTACTGTGTTTACTGTGACTTATAAAATGTATTTCAAGTCTTAGACCCTAAAGAATAATACCCCTTTAAAAGTAGTTTGTGCTGAAGAGTTTACCATTTATACTTCTTTAATAATCCTTATGGTTCCAGAGATATGAACATTTGTTTAAAATGTGAGGACATAATTTGATTCTGTGAAAAAGCTTAGGCTCCGCCCATTGGAAGTTACAGTGCAAACTTCCTGAGCTCCATTGGAGTGAATGAGTTAAGACACTGCATCTGGATTTCTGCATGGCATTCAGCTTAGTTCCACACCGCAGGTTTTGTTGGAAGTTCAAGTGTGAGTGTGTGTGTGTGTGTGTGTTGTTCAGATGGTTGGAAGACATATTTGTTTATCTATTTTACATTTATTAACTTGGTTAGTGAAGTGGTTCAAAGACCTTTTCCAAAACATGACTAGGGCCAAAGGCTCAGACAATCCATGCAGTAAGCAGCTCTGAATGTACAAAGTGGTGTACAGCATTACATAAACACTGGGAAACAGGATTCACAGCTATACACAAAATATACAAGTTTTTCTAGAAACTGATTACATGCAAGTATGTTTTTCACGTGTACTCAATGGCTGCAGGAATGACTGGAAGAATAAGCAGCAGTGAGGGTGCGCAGAGAGCTGTCTCATTAGCGATGTACAGAAATGAAGCCCAGATAGCTCAGTCGGTAGAGCATCCGACTTTTAATGTGAGGGCCCAGGGTACAAGTCCCTGTTCGGGCGCATGCTTCTTTAATGAGTGGATGGGAAACAGAACATTCGCCCCGAGGATCACTCCAGTGGCTCTACTTGACAGAGGCACTAGGAACTAAGGTCGGGTGGCACGATGCCAGGGTAATCCTATGGGCTAGGCTTGTAAAGGCACCAGGGCCATTAGCCTAGTACATACGTATGGTAAATCTTGACATACTCTAGTCGAAGTGCAAGTGTCAGCTAAAACAGTGAGACAGAAGAACAGGATTAACTATATGAAGACAATACCATGCTGGAGAGAACAGTGGTGGGAAGGCATGCCAGCCTGAAAAGGAGTTAAAGGATGCTTCTAATCTGGGCTATCAGATAACAGATGAGATGTAACAGAAACAATGACATTTTACGTGAGAAGCAATCATCTAATGATAGGGCTGAACTACACGGTTAAAGGTCCAATCAAGTAACCTGGAAATAGGCCTCAGGGTGATAGTCAAAGCAGCAATGAGTCAGCAGGAAAACAGTGGGAAAGTAGAGGAATGATCATCAATATATGGGGTGTGTAACAAGACGGACAAAATCAAGCAATAAGAAGGTGCTCCCACTTATTTACTGGTCACTAACAAGGCCGGAAATGTAGTACTGGGTCAAGTTCTAGACACTATCCTCAGAACTACATACAAAGCTGTTAAACACTCTGCAATTGAAGATTATAATAATGGTTAGTATACTGGAAGGAATAACTTATCAGGACAGGCTAGAAAACCAGGGTTGTATTTTCTACAGAACTGCAATGAAAGAGAGGACATTAAATGAGGCCCCAAGGACATACATAGGACTCCTGAGGAAAACAAACTATAAAAATATGAATGGGGGTGTTGATGGAAAAGAAAGCAAAACTGACAAGTAGAACACAGCAGTTTTTGTTTTCACATGAGGAACTACATCTGTCAGTGAGACGCTTATGGACACATGGGAGGAGTTCGTCAAATGTGTTCTGGACAGAAATCCGCTTAATCATTCAACAATGTTTGGGACAGGTGGACAAGAAAAAACAGCTGGTGTGACAGGAGGAGACAGAGGCACATGGCACTTGTTGTGATAACCAGACAGACAAGACAGACCAATATTGTTTTTCTGCCAGCCATGCATACGTACATTAATAAGAACTGGTGACTTTGGGAAGACACTGGTTCAGCTGTTATTAATGTCACCTTTGACAGTTTGTGCAGAGGAAAGCTGTTAAAATGCCAGAGGTTTAGCATTTAAAGTACAAAGTAAAACGGTCATAAATGTTTTGTAAAAACAGTTCCATAGCAAGTAAATATTAATCTCATATTCTAAGTAACTATGACCATCTTATTGCTCTTAATGCTCTCGTGCAATTCCCTAAAACTCAGAGAGGCAAACATTTGTCCAAATACAAATGTGGTAGCATTCAGCACAGAAAATAGAAAACACAGTGTTAAATGTTTTATGTGGGAGACATTCACCCCACCCATCATTTCCCCTGCAATGGCTTGGGCTGTTCCCCTTGTACCCTTTACACAATTTTATACAATTAGCTCTAGTCCAGCAACATCCTGATGCAGGGAGAGAACTGGGACACAAACACAATGTCACACATACATAAACACATCCTAGTATAAAGATCTCCCCTCTCCCAAACATGCACACACACACACTGTTCAAACTCAAAATGTAACAAGACTGCATTTAAGGAAATGGCTGTTATAAAGCTGAATTCAGTGAAGCATCACTCACTGACAGATCATATACACAGATGTGTGCTTTTTCATATAAATGTACCTTTTATTAGTAAAATAAAAACAACCATGTAGCCATTTATGCCTTAAATTGTCTTCTGTTTCATTTATTAGCAATGTTTTGAATCCACTGTCAATAATAATATATGATTAACTACAGTTTCCATTCTCCAAAAATCAACAATCTGTCTATATAATCTAAATTTATAATTAAGCTGTGTGCCATTTCGTTCTACATGTGGTGGACAAGTATCCAGTCGGACCATCCCACTCAACAAATGTAAAATAAATACATAAAAAACAAAATAATAAGTAAAACTATATTAAATGAAAAAGTGCAAAAGAAATAAAAATAAAGTTGTCAAAGAAATGCACTGAGTTTGTTGGGTCTATACTGAGTGGCCATATACCAATGGTCCAAAATACACTTTCAGCCAAATTAAGGGAAAAGTCAAAAATGTAAAATTGGTTTTCTATGAGCAGCAATGCACCCCCAAAGCACCCCCTGCACCCATTACTTAATATTAAATCTGTTTGACAGCAGAATGAGACAATAAACCTATGTAGTGTGTGCTTTAACTGCATTCAGCGTGTTACCTTTCCTCCATACTATAAGACATATGTAGTCCACACATACTCTTCCAGGCAATTATAGGTTTTCCAGGCCACATATATAACTACCCCATGACACATGTTCCGCTTTCTATTTTCCACTTTATGACGAAGGTGGGGAAAAAAAAAGGTGACAAGAAGACTGCAACCTAAGATAGTCTCTGCCCAGATGAAGGGTGGGTTAGTTAACAAAGACTGAATCCTCCATGCAGATCTAATGTTACTGCAAGCACCTAACTTTCATATCTGACAAGGAGACTCAGTATTTGTTAACATGCAGCACAGAATGCCAAACTAACTCTCCTGGTGGCAAAAATAAGGGATTCACCACCATATTGTGGGTTCCAGACCACCCAGAATCCAACATAACACCTAGCTTCCTAAAAACACAGATGCTTTCAGTACAACTATGAGGTACGGCATCTGGAAGATGGGCCATCAATAGCAGACTATAAATCTCTATGCAAATAATAGCTCCTGAGCCAAAGCAACATTGTTCAGTATAACCATACTGCATATGGTGAAGTCAGATGGCCTGCAATGTCACCAAGCACTTCAACCAGTAAACATGCAAAAAAGGAGCCCCAGGAACCTCCCGAGTGGCATAGATATGAAAATCAGCAGTACAATACAATGCCACACAACTTAGTCCACTGTGAGAGGCTCATCTACCCAAATCACAATGTCTGTAAAGCCATGAACAATGCATCCTGGGTATAGGTCTGTTGGCAGCAGACTGTAATACGCTGACTACATCCCTCTCTCTCTTTCTTGTAAATTTTGTTTCGTATACTAGATCCCTTCTTAAAATGAATACCATATCAGCAGGATCAGCCCAGTCCATAAAATCTAAATAAATAAAACCATATCCACACAGCCAAAGAAGGTTGTGTGGGGAGAAGTTGCTGAATGGAAGTGCAGAAAAAAACAGGCCAGCCAGCTTACCAAACCCATACAGGTTGACAGTATATCTCTAGTCACAAATATTAGAAGCTGGCAATGGCCTTCAGTCTGAGCATTATATCCCGAGTCAGCACTATTGTCCACTACAAGGAGCATAATCTCCCTTGTAATCATATCCCAAAAAAATATCTATTCTGCCCAAAAGGGGCAATGGGGAAAAGCCAGGAACTAATGCAATCATATATTTAAGGACCACCTCAACAAAATCCCCTTCAAATGTATATTGTAGATATTCATGCATCTCAGACTAAGACTTCATGTCATCCCATTCTTAATGTAGGCCACCATGAAGAGAGTTCCCATGACAGTGCCTGTTCTACTTCTCAAAAATGTAACAGCGGAATCACCTCAAGGAAACATATCACACATGAGTTGCTTCAGTAATACCTATACTTATGGGGACATGATAAAATGAAGTATTTAGGTGTAAGAATTACAATTATTCTGTTATAGCAGCTAAGAATATGTGTGAAAAAAACTAAACAGAAGATATTACAAAAACCGACAAATTGGAAGTTCTTGATTATGGATATAGATAGTAAGATACAACAGTGAAAATGTTTTAGCCACTTTAATTTTTTATACAGGTCAGGCATGTTTTTAATCAGCCAGAGGACAAATTGTGACTGGTAAGTAATACAGAGTCGAAGGGATTTATTTAAGAGGGAAAGAGGTCAACAGTTAAGTGGAATAAGTTGATCCTCCACATAGAACAACTCGGTTTAGGATTACCCAATTTGAAGGGATATGTTAGAGCTACATAGTTAAGGCTTATAGACATAAGCAGATGGTTATAAATCAATGTAGAAGGTGTGGATGATGAAACGGGGAAGATTGAGAAACAGAGAGAGAGCAGGAGTTTGGATGTAAGTCCCTAAGAAGAACAATAACCAAACAGAATATGATATTCATAAAATAGCAGAAAGTATTCGAAGAAGTCAACACAAGAAAGGAGAACGGGGATCCAACTAATAGGGATGACTGCAAGTAAGAGTTGTAGAAAAGAGGCAAGTGAGAGCTGGAATTTACTGGAGAATATTAGCAAAGAAGCCAAAGTATCAGCAGCAAATAACTACGGAGGGAAAATTAACAGAATTGGATGAGGCCATGCAGAAGACTGGACTGCAGGTTAGAGACTGCCTTCCCTACTGCAGAGTGATAACAGAATATAGGCAAAGGGCGAACAATAGGAGAGTGCTATGACAAAGGCCAGCACTGGTTGAGATTTCAGTTCAGTCTTGAACAAAACAGAAGTAGCTGTTAAAAAGGGATAATTAATAGGGCATATAAAATACTGCATGGTAACTACATGAATATATCAGAGGAGGATAGAAAAGATTGGGAAAGAAACCGCAAAGGCAGTTTGCCAAGAAACAATGGAAAGACATATGCATGGCTCCCAAGTATGCAACCAAATCCAAAAGGTTTCACAGAACTGGAAAAGAGAAAGGTAATCTGGAAATGTAACAAGATGGCAGCTTTTAAAAATTCTTTATGCGTTTTCTTTTTGTCATAAATGTTGAGGTAGCAAATCATTATAAGTAGGGAATGATTCTTCTGAGTTGGGATTTAGGCTTTGAATTCCCTAGACATTCTAAGGCCATTTTAAGTTTGATGCTGCTGGCTGTCAAAAGCAAAGCAATTGCCCCAAAATGGAATCCAAAATCTAAACCAACTATAACAGAAGTACTAAAGTAAAGGAGATAAAAACTGGAGGGGGATACTTAGAAAAGGAAAGAGCAAATTACAAAATTTGTTAGTTAGAATATATAGTAAGAGGGGGGTATGGGGGGCAAAGCCCCCCACAATGGGGGGTGTGGGGGGGGTGAAGTCCCCCACATATCATAAACGTTTTACAATATACAGATGCATTCTTACAAGTGCAATGAATAACTATTACCAAAAAAAATTATAGAACCCCAGTATGTAGGGGGCTTTGCCCCACACCCCCCACACACCCCCTTACTATATATTTTAACTCCAGGGTCGCTCTACAGTGGAGAGTAGGCCATATATAATTTTCGACGAAATGAGTGTCGGTGAAATGAAGTGTCAATGAATTGGGCCTGCTGACTTGCTTGTCAGTGAAATGAACTGTCGATGAAATGAAGGTGATCCATATATATATACACATAGATATATATATATATATACATATATATATATATATATATATATATATATATATGGTTTACCTTCATAAGTCTGACAGTCACATCCTCAAAACTGCTGCCGTGAACTGCAAACTGCGAATTCACAAAACTGCGAAAACCGATGTTCCGAATAACAAACTCTTGCCCCTTTTTGACCCATGGTAGCACTTGTTTTAGCTGTGGAGCGATCAGAAATGTTGACTTTCACTGTTTTTTCAAACTTTAGGGAAATCATGGGACAGTATTCGTGGAAACAGTTCGCATATGTGCACATTCATAGGATGTGCTTTCAACTACATGAAGGTAAACCTATACACCTCCAGGTATTTCTGTAGTTAACGCCTTCTGACGCCTCGAAGCATCAAATATTGCTTGTTCATATTTTATCAACAATTCCAAAACCATGCTATGTACAAGGTTTTAAAAGATTGAAAAAGATGCACAATAACAAACTCAACTGCATTAATACTCAACCTCGGTCTAGTGAAGGTAAACAGATATTAACTTTTTTATATTAATTTATATACACATATATATATATATATATATATATATATATATATATATATAGATATATATAGATATATATATATGTATATATATATGGGTCTGTATCACATTATCGAAATTCCAAAATGTCAAACACCATAGGCTCGACCTTGGAATCTTGAAATGTGATATACTCGAACGCTCAGAACATCAAATTTTTTCCAAGGGAAAACATTTGCTGTTCCGAGAATACACACACACAGCACAACCACACCAAAATACATAATCCACACATACACACTTCACAGAACCCTGCACTAAACCGTGCATACACTACTAGCTATCCACTTACCCTACCCCAACCCTAACCCTAAGGTCCCTAACTAATGCACACTCACCTTACCCGCTCCCTAATCCTAAGGTCCCTAACTAACGCACACTCACCTTACCCGCTCTCTAACTCTAAGGTCCCTAACTATGGCACACTCACCTTACCCGCTCCCTAACCCTAAGGTCCCTAACTATCGCACACTCACCTTACCCGCTCCCTAACCCTAAGGTCCCTAACTATTGCACACTCACCTTACCTCGGTCCGTTCGCACACTTACCTTAACCCAGTCCATCACTTTGGCACCACAGTCGAGGAAATAGTGAAGCCGCAGAAACGGCCCACAGAATACTTTCCCTAGGAAAATGTACGGTGTTCTGCAGCTTCGCTATTTCAAGTGTTCAAAGTTTTAAGACTTCAATGTTATAATATAGACCATTATATATATATATATATATATATATATATATATATATATATATATACATATATAATTTTCACATTTTTCTAAAGATCTCAACAACCAAGTAACATAGACAGAACTGCTTTGCCTCTTATGAAAGCTGTCAGCTAGGCAAATAAAATGCTGCTGACAGTGTGTGTGCATTTTGACTGGTTGCTGTGATATCATAAGTTGTTTACAAAATATTGCAAATGTAATAGTCACTGCGTTTACTGTGACTTACAAAATTCGGTTTAAGACTTAGAACTGAAAAAGTAATACCACTCTAAGAATAGTTTGTGCTGAAGGGTTTGCCATTTATATTTCTTTCATAACCCTTGTGGTTCCAGAGATATAAACATTTGTTTGAAATGTGAGGACATAATTTGATTCTGTCAAAAGGCTTAGGCTCCGCCCATTGGAAGTTACAGCGCAAACTACCTGAGCTCCATTGGAGTGAATGAGTTAACTGCATATAATGTATTTGCAGGACTGCGCTTTTATCTCACTTTCATTTTCTTAAGAAGCCTTTTAAAAAAAAAAAAAAAAAAAGCACTAAAGACATTTGGGGCTCCAGCGGATCACTGACAGGGAGTGCGTACTGCTCAGCTTGTTATTTGGCACACTTACAGTACAAGACCAGTGTTTTTGTTTGATTAAGGCAGTATGGCATTCTGATAAACACACAAATGCAGAATGGCACACCGACATACACATTAATACAGTAGGGCATACTGAAATATACATGCACAGTAATGCAGAAAGGTGTACTGATGTAGGACTGCAGTAAGGCATGCTAATGTGCATATTGATGCAATAAGGCATATTAAAGTACATGTGAATGCAATATGACACAGCAACATACACACTAATGAAGTACTTGCATGCTCATGTAAAAACAAATGCAGTATGGCATACTGATGTACACATGAATGCAGTAAGGCATGATAATGTACACATGAGTGCAGTATGGCATACTGATGTACACATGAATGCAGTAAGGCATGATAATGTACACATGAATGCAGTATGGCATACTGATGTACACATGAATGCAGTAAGGCATGATAATGTTCACATAAATGCAGCAGGGCATACTGATGTACACATGAGTGCAGTAAGGCATGATAATGTACACACGAATGCAGTATGGCATACTGATGTACACATGAGTGCAGTAAGGCATGATAATGTACACATGAGTGCAGTATGGCATACTGATGTACACATGAGTGCAGTAAGGCATGATAATGTACACACGAATGCAGTATGGCATACTGATGTACACATGAATGCAGTAAGGCATGATAATGTACACATGAATGCAGTATGGCATACTGATGTACACATGAGTGCAGTAAGGCATGATAATGTACACACGAATGCAGTATGGCATACTGATGTACACATGAATGCAGTAAGGCATGATAATGTACACATGAGTGCAGTATGGCATACTGATGTACACATGAGTGCAGTAAGGCATGATAATGTACACATGAGTGCAGTATGGCATACTGATGTACACATGAGTGCAGTAAGGCATGATAATGTTCACATAAATGCAGTAGGGCATACTGATGTATACATGAGTGCAGTAAGGCATGATAATGTACACACGAATGCAGTATGGCATACTGATGTACACATGAATGCAGTAAGGCATGATAATGTTCACATGAATGCAGCAGGGCATACTGATGTACACATTAATGCAGTAACGCATGATAATGTACACATGAATGCATTAGGGCATACTGATCTACATACCAATGCATAATGATGTACAAATTAATAAAGTATGGCAATACAATGCACACATTAATGCAGTATGGCATAGTGATGTACTCACAAATGTAATATGGCATACTGATGTACACACTAATGCATATGTGCACAGTAATGTACACATTAATGCAGAATGGCATAGTGACATACATGTTAGTGCAGTAAAGTATACTGAAGTAGGAATGTAGTAAGGCATGCTAATGTACATATGAATGCACTACAGCATACTGATGTGCACACTATTGCAGTATGACATAATGTACACATTAAACACAGTATAGAATGCTAACAGAGACACAACTGCAGTACTGCAAACAAATGTGCATATGAATGCAGTATGGTATACTGATGTACACATGATTGCAATGTGGCAAAACAATACACCCACGAATGCCTTAACGCATACTAAAATACATATGAATGCAATAAGGTATACCAGTGTATACATGAATGCAGAATGGCATGCTAACATACACATCAAAACAGTACTGCAAACTAATGTACACATAAATGTACTATCATATACTGACGTACACATGAATTCACTAAGGCATAATAATATATACATTAATGTACCAGGACATACATATGTACAAATACAGTATTGCAATGTACACATTAATGCAGTAATTGAAATTGTAGAATAAACCAAAGAAATCTTTTTTTTTCTTCACTTGAAGAGCTGAGCGGAGCGTGGATTTGGTGGGGCAGAATCGGCTGCATTATTGTAATGTTAATGTCCGATAGACTTTTTTTTCTTTTTTTTTTTTTGCTCTTGGGGTCAAAGAATTGGTGGGGTGTGACTGGCTACATTACTTTAGGAAGCCAATTGGCTTCTTACAGTAATCTGAAGATGTTTTGTTCTGGATTGGGGGCAGGCATGGACTTGGTGGTATGTGATTGGCTACATTATTGTAAGAGGTCAATGGGATTCTACAGTAATGTGAAGGTTAGAAGTTTTCTTTGTTTGTTTGTTTGCTCTTCACTTGAAGAGCTGAAGGGCATGGATTATTTGGTGGGGCATGATAGTTTGCTCCTCTTACAACCTTAGAAAGCTTAATCTGTTTCACACTGGACCTCTGAAGCAAACTCTTCAACACAAAATGCAGAACTCTAACCATGCTTTCTGTATTCTACGCACCAAGTTCTGAGAATTCCTGCCTCCTAATCTTGAAAACACTTTTTCCTATCTCAGATTCAGAGGTCTGCTAAAAGCACACACACTGAAGCTTCCTAAATGTAGCTGCAATACTTTTGGACACGTACATTTACCTTTCCTTCCTCCTAAGCACACACACTGAAGCTTCCTAAATGTAGCTGCAATACTTTTGGACATGTACCCTGACCTTTCCTTCCTCCTAAGCACATACACTGAAGCTTCCTAAATGTAGCTGCAATACTTTCGGACACGTACCCTGACCTTTCGACCTTTCCTTCCTCTTTCCTATCACCTTTTGACCTTTCAACCTTCCCTTCCTCTTTCCTAGCACCTTTTCTCCACCACTTTGATTGGCTTAAAAAGATTATTGTTCACTGTCCAAAAGAAGTCTGTTTATTTATTAATTTTTATGAATTAGTTGTAGAGTAGTGTTGAAAGTTTTCTTATAATTACTAATAACATTATTAGTTTGGTTCTTAACTGCCACTAATAAAAGCAGAATAGTTTGTGGTATAAGAAATGATAAAACATGTCTCACACTTTTAAGATAAAAAAACTTGATCTAAAAAACTGCAGATGTGTGCAAAGCAAGTAAAATTAGCAATAGACCATTAAAATAATTGACACAAATCAGCATGTAAAATAACATGTAAGTCAAGTAACGATGCAACCTAAGAAATACAGTATGGATGTGCTGTATAATTAATAAACAAAAGACAGCCATGCCAGAATACAAACCAGAATCCAGGAAATCCCCCAATGTTATTTTATGACTAATGCAACAGGTATGATTATAAGCATAAAACATAGCATACCTTTAATCAATATTTCCACAATTTGCTCTAATGAGTTTTAGTATTGTATCATTATGAGTTTTAGTATTGTATTGGAGAAGAGAATCCCTGGATTTAGCATTACTAAATTGGACTGCTGACTCAATAGTACGAGTGGAATAACCTCTGGACAAAAATCTCTTGGTTAGATCCATTTGATGACTCTGAAGATCATCCACTGAGGAACAAATCCTTTTCATCCGCGCAAACTGTGATTTCGGTATGTTCCGAATAATATGTTTCGGATGAAAACTATCAGCATGTAGAAGGGTATTATATTGTGAGAATTTTCTTTGTACGGACTTACTAAGAGTGTTATCCTCCTGTCGAATTAAATTGACATCCAAATAACTGATTGCACTCCTATTATATTCCACAGTGAATTCGATACCCCAGATGTTCCCATTCAAATGTTGAATAAATTCCTGGAGGTATTCCTCACCTCCTTTCCATATAAGCCAACAGTCGTCCAGGTATCTTCTCCATATATCAATCTCAGGTAGATATATGTTGTGCAAAGGGTCATATAAAATCATATCTTCCATGTAGCCCATTAAAAGGAATGTAGAATGCACAGAGGACAAGAAGAGAAATGTTTTTGGAACGATAAGACACACACACTATGGATCTTTAAGTAGCCCAGTTATCAAATAGGTATTTCATACCTAATCCATTTTTTATTTATTCATTAACCACTTCGGACAGCTGAGAATGTGTCTTTTATGAAATATTACACACATCTTATTATGATATTTTTTAATAATAACTTATATATAAAGTATATTACAGATATCAACTATGATATTGTTTTAAGTGTTTATGCCTTTAAGTACTTCTGTTTATTAACTTGTAATGGAGTTTGGCGCCTAAATTTGTATAAAATATGGAGCAGCAGCTGAAGTTAATTGTTCTGATGAAGTCTGCCTTTTGGCGGATGAAAGCGCTTAACATATAGTGTATTTGGAGTGGAATATGTTTCTGTCGTGAATTTTTTATTTTTATTTGTGTTCATTAAAGTGTTTTTTTTGGGAAGCTGCGCAAAGCCTTTATTACCGTTCTTCAGACCAGTCGAGTTCTGTTATTGTAAACCATTCTTTTGTTGATTTGATTGTATGCTTGGAGTCATTATTCTGCCGAAAGGTAAAATTCCTCTTCATCTTCAGCTTTCTAGCAGACGCCTGAAGATTTTGGGCCAAAAGTGACTGGAATTTAGAACTTTTCATAATTCCTTCTACCTTGACTAAAGCCCCAGTTCCAGATGAAGAAAAGCAACCCCAAAGCATGATACTGCCACCACCATGCTTCACTGTGGGGATGGTGTTCTTTTGGTGATGGAAAGTGTTGTTTTTGAGCCAAACATTCCTTTTGGAATTGTGGCCAAAAAGTTCAACCTTGGTCTCATCAGACCATAACACATTTCCCACATGCTTTTGGGAGACTTGATGTATTGTTTTGCAAATTGTTGCCGGGCCTGGATGTTTTTCTGTGTAAGAAAAGGCTTCCATCTTGCAACCCTACCCCATAGGCCAGACATATGGAGAATACGGGAGATTGTTGTCA
Source organism: Protopterus annectens (assembly GCF_019279795.1). Lineage (NCBI taxonomy): Eukaryota > Metazoa > Chordata > Ceratodontiformes > Protopteridae > Protopterus > Protopterus annectens. The sequence continues at coordinate 1,387,949,502 of NC_056746.1, read as the reverse complement.
CATGTAGTACACAACCAGTACTTGCCAGAAATTCCTGCAGCTCCTTCAGTGTTGCTGTAGGTCTCTTGGCAGTCTCCCTGACCAGTTTTTGTCTTGTCTTTTCATCAATTTTGGAGGGACATCCAGTTCTTTGCAACGTCACTGTTGTCCCATATTTTCTTCACTTTTTGATAAATGTCTTCACTGTGTTCCATGGTATATCCAATGTTGTGGAAATTTTTTTGTACCCTCCTGACTGATACCTTTCAACAATGAGATCCCTTTGATGCTTTGTAAGCTCTCTGCGAACCACAGCTTTTGCTGTAGCAGGTAGCTAAGTAAATGTCAGGAAAATCCTACTAGGGCAGCTGAACTTTATTTGGGGTTAATCAGAGTCTCTTTAACTGATGGCAGGTGTGTACCCAAGAAGAATGAATGTTGTAATTAAAGCAAAAGGTGCTTCAACAAAGTATTAGTTTAAGGGTGTGCACACTTATGCAACCAGCTTATTGTACATTTTTTATTTTTTATATTTTTTCCCCTAACATATTTGTTTTTTTTTTTCAATTGAATTGTACAGGTAATAGGTCACATTAAAGGTAGAAAAAGTTTTGAAATGATTTATTGTGATCTCATGTTTTTATATCACAAAAACCTGGCATTTTAACAGGGTGTGTACACTTTTTATATCCACTGCATATATATATATATATATATATATATACATATATAGATATATATATATATATACACAAATATATATATATATATATATTAAGAACGAACTTCGTGACACAAAAACTTTCAAAAAGAATTAAAAGGAAAACACCAGTGACTCTTGTATTATTTAGCGCTTCCGTCTTCTTTAATATCAAGACTTTTTTAGAATGACGTTTCATCATTCAAATCAGCACTAAATAATACAAGAGTTGCTGGTGTTTTCCTTTTAATTCTTTTTGAAAGCTTTTGTGTCACGAAGTTTGTTCTTAGTTAGTGAAATCTGTCTCTGTTTTTAGTGCGTTTTTTTACCAGTAATATATATAGATATAAATATATATATATATATATATATATATATATATATATATATATAAATATATATATATATATATATATATATATATTTTATTTTATTTATTTATTTAACATTTGTTGACCGGGAATGTCCGACTAGGTTCCACAGAGCCTGTTTTCAGCGGAGGCCCGGGGAGAAACACTCCATATATATATATATATATATATATATATATATAGATATATAGATATATATAGATATAGATATATATATGTTAGATTATCAAAGCTCCGAAACTTTGAAATTCATATGGTGGAGACCATATGATCAAAGTTTCAGAACTTCAGATATTAAAAAAAATAAATAAAAAACAAAAAAAAAATCACACCCCTACAAATTAAATATACGAACTCTGAGATTGCTCTACATTACGGAAGAGGGTAAATTTCATGTTCCATGCTGTACCACGATCTCCATTCAAAATGTTCAAAGTTTCATAACTTTGATCATATGTTCCCGATCATATGACTTTCAACGTTTTGAAATTTCGATAATCTGATAGGGATATAGATATAGATATGTAAAGATATAGCTACTGTATATACGTACTTGCATACTCATATATACAGAAACACACATACACACACACACACATGCAAACAGAAAACAGATGTGTTTAGAAAAAGCATGTAATTCAGTAAAAATATGAAACTAAGCTGTTTGTTGGCAATAAGGAAATGAAAAGAGTTCAAAGAGAAAAATCTGAAACTGCGTCAAAAGTACTGACACAAGACAGAAGGCTTGATGCCACAGCGACCCCTTCTTTTCAAGGGTGGTTATTTCTTTACTAGGAATTGCAATAGATTTTTTTGTAATAAATACATTATATTTTTCTGAACTTTTACCATTTATTTGTTGAAGCTTTACCTTTATCTATTAACTGCTAGTGAAAATGCACTGTGACAATGTTGAACTGAGTGCATCTGTTACTGAATAGAAGAATGAAGACTATCCTTTAAAAAAATTAATAATGAGAATGTTGTATTTAAACCTGGCACATGTACAGAATGCAAAATTTTGTCTAAAGATACATTTAAGCAGCAGGGCAAAAAGTTAATCAGCACACAGCTGTGGGCACATTATTCCTTTATTCTGACCAGTGGTGGAAGTTCTTAGGTCATCTATTTGCTATAAAACTGTTTTTTTTTTTTTTTTTTTTTACAAATTGTAGTACTGAAAAAGTGTATGTGGTTACTACTTTGGGTAGTTTTACTTGTGAGAAGCTATTAATGATAAAATGAATTCACACTGTAAAACCACAGTCTGCATGTGTTAAGAATCAGTAAACATATGCAGGGATACCTTAGCTCCTGTGCATAGTCATGGCAGCAATATCCTTCATGACAATGCTGATTTATTTACAGGTTTAAGAATTTTTCCAGAAAAATATATATGCCTGGTATATTTACACAATGGATTAATGCTATTTGCTGTTAATCAGCTGCTGCTAGTAGACCGGTGTTTGATTCCTTCAGCCTCCATTTGCCTACCATGTGACCTGAGCAAGTCTCTTAATAAGATAGTGCTCCTATGCTGAGTCTGAAAAAAGGGTCATGTTAATCATTGCTTCAACCCACTTGACAAATACAAATAAAATAAAACAAAAATATCACATGAAAATGAAACCTGAAGTGGTGACAAAACATATACGCTAAGAAAGTATGACAAGATCTCAGAGCTAACACAGAGCAATAACTAAAGCAAATGGAAAGCTTATGCTTCATTGAAAAAGAAATTAGGTCCAACAGATCCAAAAGATTAAGTGAACATTATAGTCCTTTGTATGAGGAAAGAAAACCTGAATTTGTATGTGTCCCTAAGAGCCGAATAAAGTAATTAAAACAGGACACACACATTACTTACAACTGAAGAAATAGCCTCAAGAATGCTGGAGGTCAAAATTTCCTCAATAACAGATGCTAACCAGGATTTCAGCAAATAATGCTAAATGAATGTTCAACTTATATGCCATTAAAAAGTATAGACTCCTTAGATGTCCATCTAGTATTTTATTAGAATCAGAAGTATTTCAAAGAGATGTTGCAAAGGTAATCAGGGACATGTGAGGCCTTTTAAATATAACTGGCAATTTACTGGTGTAGGATCACAACCAAAAAAAGTATGACAAGAGATTGATAAATAAAGACAGCACAATTTCAAGTTAATTAAACAAGTTAAATAAGAGTAAATGCTAAAAAAAGATAGAACAAGTCTGAAACACACAGGATGCATTTTAATGTCAGATAGTCTGAAACTTCATCCAGAAAAAAATAAAATAGTTGTTCAAATGTCAAAGTGGGCATTACAGAGATTTCTGGTGTATTATCTTGTAAAGTTTGTACATAACTACACTTCTAAGAAAGCTGCAAAATGTAGTATGGGAATAGGGCTATCAACAGGAAGAAAAATGCTCAACAAACTAGGTACAACTATTCCACTGCTAAAATACTATGATGTGAATAAATGAGCTGCTTTGCAATAAGTGTATCTGTGACTGTAGAAGAATAAATACCAACAGCAACAGCATTTACATATGCACAGAAAGATATGCTCATATAGAAAAGGAACTGTTAGCAATAGTATATGGCTATGATAAATTATATGAATATATTTATAAAGAATCAGATTGAAATAAATCACAAACTCTTTCAAAGTATATTCAGAAAGTCTTTGTAGAAGTCACTCTTAGACTGCAGATATTAATTAATATCTGCAGTTTTAGACTGCACATCATTTAGAGAAGTATGATCTGAAAGTGAAATATAGGTAAGACAAAGAACTACATAGAGCAGATACACTAAGTATACCATCTTTAACAGAGCCGCAAAAAGAGTTGCTTGAAGAGAAATTGGAGCCACCTAGGTAAAAGAATTTCACATATATACTAACACTGACTCACAAATGTCGTTACTGAAAGATGTTATAATAAAAGGTGGGATTGAGTGAAAAACATCAGCAAGGAAGATATTTACTCTTATTTTTCTTTCAGGGAAGAGATAAGTCATGTCCAGGGCTAATGTTCAATGTTAGCATTGATTTTAAAACTAATGTAACATAATGGAAGCTACTTTGTAAACTGTACAGTTTAAATAAGAAGAGTGTTTGATATGGATATGTATCTTAATGATAATGAGTTATCTACAGTTATTTACATATCATGGGTTCACTGTACGTCTAGAGATATCACAACATGAATATTTACCTCAGTGAGGCTACGCAACATCTGGAGTATATGTTACTTACTCATCGTGAACAATAAACCCAGATGAACATCCCAAATGTCCCCTAAATTTAAGAAGATATTTACTGATTAGCAGAACCTGGATAAAGATCTGTGGTGTATGTGCATGAAGAAACAAATAAATTATATTCTTGAATATACGACCTATAAAAATCGAGCTTTGCATATGCCACCATTACTGAGCTTAAGGCTGCAAGAACACTGCTGTAAAAATATAACCATATAGAGATATTAGTGCATTATATTATTATTTGACTCTGTACTGTATGTTATTCTGCTGTTAACCACACCGGTGCTCCTGAGTTAGCCCTGAAAGCAGGTTCATGTATTTAACAGGACTTACCACTTTAAAAACAGACTATTAGACTCATTTGTAGTGTTTACTGTTTAATTATAAGGAGCATCATTTTCAGTATCAGTACTTCACCTATACTTATATGTCTTCCAACTCATAAATGCTGGTAAAATGTCTGCTTACTATGTTTTTCATTGGGGGACCAGGACCCATGACCAGGGGAATCCCTAGTATAAGCATTGGGGGACCAGGACCCATGACCAGGGAAATCTCTATTATAAGCATTGGAGGGATTATGTGGAGAGGAGATCAGGATGTCCTGGTATGTTGCAGACATCTTTCTGAGTGTTCTAGCCACTGGTCCACCCAGTTCTCAGTGTAAATATGTAATGTGCCTACAGACTGTCATCTCTGGACTCCTTCAGTCACTGCTCATTCTTGGCTGCAAACTCTTTCATCTCTCCTGGCAGAGGTGAGTCAGCAAAAGTACTACTCTTCCCAGTCTCCTTCACCAGATCTTCAGGTATTGGATTTAACAATCAAGCCCTAATATCCTAATACTCTGGGTCGCACTCAGGGTTTCATTCCTCTACACAATAGATACAATCTGTTTACTATGTTTTGCTTGGTTTAAATCAGTGTTGCCATTCAACAAGCATGACTATACTTTTTTATTTATTTATTAGTTATGTAATTTACTGAGATCTATGGATCAAGAAGTCCTACACCCAGGTATCCAATATTTACAGTGATTCAAAAAGATTTCTCTACCAAGATGGAATAATATGCCTGGTTACAAAAGAAAGGTGCAAAATCTGTTTGCATCCAAAAGGAAGTTAAACAAGCTTCTCAAAGAAAGAGTACAGCTGTCAATGGTTTAAACATCAAGAACTGACTGTAATGACTAACATTTTGTAAAACCAGGTGAACTAAATATATCCATTTTTGCTGGTGTATTTAATAATATATTACAATGTGCATTTCTGTTACTATGCAAACAGACTTTATATATTTGATTATAGTTTCCTTAATTGTTTATATTTTGAATCATTTAGTCCACTATAATTTTTCATTCCTTCATTCTTTTAAGAGTCTTTTGGCTTGGGTTGTGAAATAAAAATTTCCAAGAAACACGTCACTTATCCATTTAGCAAAAACAAATAAATAAAATAAGATAAATGTTAAATAAAGTGTCTGTAACAATACACAGAGAAGTTTAATAGGTAGGAGAGGAGCATATCATGTGTATATGAATTTTAAATAGTCTTACACAAGATACCTGAAACTGGGGTAAAAAATTAGGACTGCAACACATACAACATGTCATAGCAGTGCTGACTGGTTCACCAGCTGGACTAAATGCTGCCAGAATGTTTGTCCAGAATGTTTGTTTTATTCACCGTAGGAAGGACAATACCACATTACTACAGACAGTCCCACCTAGTCTTTACTGGGTTTACCTTCCCTTTTCCCAGCTCTTGCTCTTCCCTGCTATGTTCTTAATACGTAGGACATGTAATTTGCTCTCCTCTCATTTATTCCTTGAATATTTTACATAAATGTCTCACTTTCTGTTAGTCATTCCTTAAAGCTGCATTAGTCTCATCTTCCTGTTGCTATGCTATGACTGATGTCCAATGCTTTTATTAAACGGGTAGATGTTTAGGAAGATTTACTATCAAATGAGTGAAAATCAAAAGACTGAATCCCAAAAAGACTGAAAATTCAAAATGCTGAATAATGGAATTTGGTATATATATTTAGCAGGGGGTGTGGGGGGCGCAGCCCCCCCCCCCAACATGAGGGGAGCAGGGGGCGTGTCCCTTGCATTAAAAATGTATTCAATATTTTGAATTTTCAGTCTTTTGGGGATTCAGTCTTTGTATTTTCAGTCATTTGATAGTAAACCGTTTAGGAAAGAGACTTGGGATGCTAAGACCTTTTCTGGTCGGTGAGTGAGAGGGTGGGGCATTACCAGAGGGTACTTGAGATAAAAGGCAGCAAGCTCTGCTTTAGGTATTCATTGCCTGAAACAATATGCAGTCAGTGTCCTGTGGGAAGGAGATGCTTATAAGGCAGAGCTGTTTTGAATGTAGAATATTTCTTGATTTTTGGGGCTAATATCCATGGGTTCTCACAGCTTTTGTGTAGCAATGACTCCTGGTTTAAACAGTGTTTCATAACATTGTCAAACCAAACCTCTCTAAACTGAAAAACCGCAAGCACATGATCTAGATCTGGGGGCAAATCAACTGAGGCGGAACTAAAATATTTTCTACATATCGTAACATCCTGACAACTGCATTTCCAGCTGCAACACAACAGTGTAGCTGTCATATTTCACAGTAACAGATTCGACTTCTTACTTTAAAATCACTCTCCCCAAGGATAATGACTCTGCCTACCTATAACAACCTGCACGTGTCATCAAACTACTAAACCTGATTTTTTGCTTAGGGTCACGTGGTCACAACAGCATCACACCTGCTGTAGCTGAGTTTGCACACTTAGCTCTATTAGCAGTAGACGCTACATCTGTAATGATGTCCACAGAGGCTATCAACAATGCTGTTCAAACTGAACATTGCAAATATAGACTATAGACTATAGACTATAGACTATGTATCTTGCTCTGTAATGGAACAAAGGGTATAACATGGCCAGGCTTGTAAAGGCCTTACGCCCAATGACCTAGTAACCTCCTATGATCCTATGATAAATAAATAAAAACACTGTAAGGTGCACTGAAGGTGAAGATATGTGTTTCTATGAGAGCTTCAGCTGTGAAGCATCATAACATTTATGTCAGCTGTTGAATGCATGATGCAACATGCCAGCAATCTCCATCCTTGTAATCTCACAGGACAGAACCCCCCCAAATGGTATTTCCCCTGTATCCTGAAATATCTCTGCACTGGCATGTTAGAACTATAGCATTTTTTAAAATATCTGTAGCTGTATTACTACATAGTTACACACTACAGTATAACTGAATTCAGAGTTAAGAATACACTTTTTAGTTTTCTGTTACTAAACTCTCTCTCTACACATACATATATATATATATATATATATATATATATATATATATATATATGTATATATATATATACATTTATTTAACAAGTATTAATATTCTATATCACTACGAAGTCATTCATATCACGAAAGCTGTGGTCTGATCCACTGAAAGCTTAGGCCATCACCACAACAGTAAAATAACAGATTTTCATATACCCCAGAGACTTGTTAAGTATCTGTGCCTACAAGACGAATCTTATCAAAATGTCTTCCTGTGGCTTACTCTGCAAGGTAATCAAAGTCATCAAGGCAGCACTAACACTGTTGCTTGCAGCCACTAAGATCATCGCGAGTTCTATATGTCCTAACATAAACTGTAGAATATCTACATGTTTTATCCAAAGTTTTCTGTGTCACTCTTTGTGAAACAAGTATGTATGCCACACTTTTTTACGTGGCCCACACAAAAACCAGAAGAAAACTCACATTTTAACTGACCCGAGTCATGACCCTACATCTCCCATAATGCTGCATTCCATCCACAACCCCTTTTTCCCACATGGGGTCAGGGTGTCACTTCAACAGTGACAATCGTTTAGAGCCAAAGTTTACACCACTGGGTGGCTAGCCTTGCCACAGTAGTTCTTTCACACCACACACCTATGGCCAATTTAGTGTCCAATCCACCTACTGCATGTAAAATAAAATAAATAAATAAATTTGGAATATGGGAGGAAATGGAGGAAACCAAAGCAAGCACAGGAAGGACTTGCAGACTCTGCACAGAAAGTACCCCAGCTGAGAATCGAACTGGGAAACCTCTTGCTGTGAGGTGACAACACTATCCACTGCACCACTCCCATAGTGCTGCATTACCAGCTGATAAATTATTGATGATGTAAGTGCCATTTAGAAACTGCACCACATCTGATTCACAGCTGAAGCACTAGCTGCCTTTAATCTCTGCACCTTATTTTTATTTGCTGTCAAATCGTCAGGTGATCATGTAAAACTGACTGATGAAAGTAGTAGTTATAAGTATTATCACCATTGCTACATCTGTATAAATATCAGAAAATGTTGGGGGGAATAAACTACTGCATGGCATCACCTACGACCCAACATGAAGATGAATAAAAACTGATTCTTGGCATCATGTTGCTAGAGTATGAGACCACTGAATACAAGAGATCTTACTTGAAATATACCTGCTCCCTGCCATTTACACAAAAAAAAGCAAGCGTGCTAACTCCCACTAGCCTGATCTCCCATGTACATGTAGCTCACCTAAAACCAGGCTCTATAAAACTATATAACCTTTCCAGAAGCCAAACTCTAATCCTAAAACTCCTACCCAGTTCCCAACCTGGGTACTCGCTCCCTTACCCTAAACCTCCACTCTCCTTCCCTATCCCTAAACTCCCTGATCACTGCCTAAACCTAAAACTCCAACACCATCTCCCTAAACTTAAATTCCCCAATTTCACTTTACCTCTAAAACTCTCCTTCCACTACCCAAACCTAAAACTGTATTCCCACTCCTTAATCCTAAAAGTCCCTTCCTGCTCTTGAACCCTACAGTCTCACTCCCTAAGCCTAAAATCGCACTCCCTAAGCCTAAATCCCCCTCCTGCTCCCACCCCATGGTTGCTTGTCCAAACTCATACTCGAGTTTGCATTCAAACTTAAAAACATATTCAAGTTTAAGTGCAAAGAGTAGCTACAAGAGCTACAAGGTGCTGGGGTCCCAAGTGCCTGTATACAAGTGTCGTAAATAGCATAAGCAAAATGTCCACATCTGCTGCTGATGTTATCACACGATCACATAAGATTACTGAGATAAAATCATAACAATAATTATTGTTCCACTGCAGAAAAAATACAAAATGACTATATTCAAAATGAGACTGAATTTTATATTATTTAACTTCAGTTTTAAGTTTTCTTGCATCATTTAAAGTGTTTCAGGTATTAACATTTCTTTAAGGAATGACATGGGAAATTATTCATCAAAAACCTTTTAGGACTCAGTACTTATTCCTATTACAAGTTTTGAGTATCCAGTGCTACAATTAGCCAGTATGCCGGTTAAGGCACAAAGGGCTATAGGGAGAAAAAACAATGGTCAGGTGTTACCATGACCCTGACAAGTATATTAATGTCTTCAAATGTGCATTATAATGGCATATTATATATCCAAAAAGTTTCTAATTAGGATTACTAAAGAGTATTATCAAGAAATTCCAAATCTAAATTAAATACGTACAAGGATTTAATACAAACTCAGGTAGAACTTGTCGGCTATTCACTCCTGGTATTTCACCATGTCTTCAACATCCTGCACATCAATGAAGTTTCTAGAACATCAGCTTTTAGGGTAAACCTGTGTGTCTCAAGGATGAGGAAAAAACTACAAAGAAATACTAAGCATCCAGCTTTCTACCTTATCCATGTCATGTGATATGAAGGTGACATTACTACTGGATATGTAATTACAGAACAGAATAAAACTGGACTAAACTGTTATTTGAGCTCAGGACTTTGCTGTCCTTGTGTTCACTTTAAAGGATTTCAAGAAAACCCCACAACAAACCACCAATTTTACAGCAAAATGTAGTATACTACACAAATTTAAAATGAATTCTACATAACAAGAACAAGCAAATCCCTACTAGACTTAGTGCATGCATACACCCCTGCTAGGCCACTTCAATCTGAAAATAAAATGCTCCTCACTACCTATAAATCACAACTGTCACCAGGAATTTCTTTCTATTCCAGCTATGTAGCTCACCCCTGGAACTCTATCCCCTCATCCCTTACATGTACTAGTAACCTTTCCAATTTCAAGACCAATCTAAAAAATATATCTATTTGACAGTTGGAACAGTACATTCACAACCTTCAAAACAGATGCATGACCACCTACTCACTATAACTATGCCTTTCTTACTCTGAATTCACCATTCTCGAATTATAGCTAAACTCACTAAACTAGGTATAAATCCCTACGTCACAAGATGGGTTGCCAACTGGTTCACTGACAGAACCCACACTGTAAAAGTTGCAGACTCCAAATCTGACCTCAAAGCAGTGACAAGTGGAGTACTACAGGGTTCAGTCCTGGGACCTCTCCTGTTTGGTATCTACTTCTCTGAAGTACAGGCTAACACAGAAGGCCTCTGGCTAATGAAGTTCGCAGATGACTGCAAACTAGGAGCCATAGTCAAGTCCCCAAATGATGTGGACATCCTACAGAAGGGCCTCACTGAGACAGATGCCTGGTGTCAGAGCCATGGCCTCAAGCTCAATGCCAAAAAGTGCAGTGTCATCCCCTTTGGTAAAAACTCTGTACCCATGAACTACCACATAGGCAGCAATCTACTTAATACCAAATGCATGATAAGAGACCTTGGGACCCAGGTGGACAGTAGTCTCTCCTTTAATAGTCACATCGCCACAGTAGTCAGGAAGTCCTTCTACGTGGCACACCTCATCATAAAAGGGTTCTCATCCAGAAAAAAAGAGGTCATTGTTCCCCTCTACTCATCACTCATAAGACCCCATTATAGAGTACAATGCCCTTTTGGAATGTACCTCACAAGACATCTGCAGCAGTTGGGAAGGCCACAGAAGTACCTCACAAAGAGAATTACTGGCCTCAAGCAAATGCCCTACACTGACCACCTCAAAAAACTCCAGCTTTACTCCGTAGCATATTACCTACTCTGCGGTGATCTCTGCCTGACATATAAAGCTATGTCAAACCCAGAGCTGTTGGACATGTTACACCTAAAGAAATCTCAATCCCTCCGAACTACATGGTCTAGGGACCTAAACCTTGTCACCACAATAAACAGGACACACTGGAGGGACAGATTTCTGTCCCAGAGACTTCCTATACTCTGGAATAAGCTATCCATCTATGTCAAGCAAAGTTCTTCATTAGCACTCTTCAAGAAAAATCTTGATGAGTGGATGGGAAATAGGAAAACACCCCGGGGATCACTTCTGTGTCTCTGCTGGAGAGTAGCACAGGAAAATAACTTTCTTGGGTGGCATAAGCTATGGAACCTTGCTGGCTAGGCTTGCATAGGCCCTTGGGCCAATAGCCTAGTACCTACCTATGAACCTATGAATCTATGAGCACCACCATATCTTATCAGGTACTAATGGCCTAACATCAAAAGAAGCTCTCACTTTAATGATATCAGACTACTAACGTATGCTCGTTTACCTGTTCAGCCAACACTTGCTACCATTTATTTTCCTGTCTCGTGTCCTTTCATAACATTTTCATCTCCCTAACTCTCTCTCTCTTTCCATGTCCCGTATTTTCCCTCCTGTTCATTACTCCTCATCTCATTCTACCCCTCTGTTTTCGCAGTAGAATACTGTATTATTTCTCACCTGTATACATCATTAGAAGTTTAGTCATTATTTTGAATAACTACGTATTACTTTACTTGACGTAGGCTATCCATTTCTAAAAGTGTCTTGTTACTTGCAGTACATATTGTATTCTTGATAATAATATATTCTAGTAATATTCTGTAAAATTATTTCAGTTTGTGTTTTATCTGTTCTAGAGATTTTTCTCCCCTTGTATATGATTACTGTAAAATGTTTTATGTGTGTTTTTGTGGAGCCTTTCTCCCCAACTAATTATAAAATATTTAATCTGTTATGTGTCGTTTATCCCTTAGTATATGATTACTACTATTTAAATGTTTTTGAATCTGTTGTAGAGCTTTTCTCCTCGGGCCTCTGCTGAAAGTGGGCCATTGGCTTAATCAGACTTTTCTGGTTATAAAAGGGAAAATAAAATAAAAATAAAATATACAAAATTAAAAATATCTTACATTTCACTGATATCTGCACACCTTAAGACACTACTCCTGGATTCAGCACCAGTGACGTCACAAGATTTCACATTTATTCACTCATTCTTTGAATATCAGCTTAAAATACTTCAGAGATGTAAACAACCAGAACGTAGTTCTGCACTCAGTGAGATCAAAGCAGAGACACTAATCCTGGATACAGTGGCAGCTTATCATAGGATATACACTAATACATTCATTCATAAATGGTACGCACACCTACAGGCAACTTGAAGAATCGCAAGTTTACCTACATGGCACTTTGGGGATGTAAAAGAAAGCCAGAGCATCGAGTGAGAACCCATACAAACACAGGAAGGAAGTGCAGAAATCTGCACTGAGGACACCTGAGCTGGGAACCAAACATGAGAGTTATAAGAAATACCATATCAAAGCTGCATAATTGGTAGATTTGTTAAATATTCCCCAGTTACACTAAAGATTTTTATACCTAAAATTTCATCAGAATGCTGAATTTTGGGAAGATCGCGTGGCCAATCTGAAGCATGGAGAACATGAGAGCATGTGGTCGCTTAAGACTCAAGATTTAAACGTAAATACATTTACCCACAACCTATCCACAAGTGGCACTCTTTGGTTGAATAAAGAGAGAGGAACTGCAATTTATGCTGATGAAAGGGTTTTGATGGGATTCAAATTGCTACAGAGGTCAACCTGCTACAGAGGCTCCATTGCATCAAGTACTCTGAAGGCCAGAGTCTGCCCGCCAGAGAACCAGCCTATACATGTTTCTAGATCTTTACTTACACCAGCTTATTAACAAGGACTACAAGATCCCACTTAGATGAAACAAAGAGCCAAGCAGAACAAAAAAGGTATTCAAAAATGGGCAGCAAACACAATAATTTCTTGAAACAGCTGCTTTGCTGAGTGGCACAAATGTTCGAGTGATGAAAGTAGATCTGAGGACTAAGCAAGCAAAAACCTGACTTTTGCAGCAGAACTCCCTTACCAGCCTCAGTAAGAAACTGAGATCCCTCATAAAATCCTCCAAAGTTAGTTATGAAAATAAAATTGCTAAAGATTCTAAAGACAACCACAAGGCATTCTATAACTATGTCAAGAATGTAAATGTTAATGCTCAGATCTGCTCTGAGCTAAAACAGAATGGCATTAAATATACTGATCCCAAGGATATTGCCAATATCCTGGCAGCTCAATTCAATGCCAACTTCACCCCCCTTTCACCCCCTAAATGGCCCATCTCAATACCGGAAGATTGCCAAATTCCAGTAATAACGGCCACACAGGTAAAAAACACACTCTCCAAAGCTAAGAATACAGCATCCATAGGACCAGATAACATCCCGGGCTGTGTGCTACATGAACTACAATATGAACTGGCACCTCACCTAAGTGTCATGTTTAATCATAGCCTCACCTCAGGTTTCGTGCCTACTGAGTGGCGCAGAGCTACGGTTATCCCATTCCACAAGGGGGGATCCACCTTGGATCCTGGAAACTACCGTCCCATCAGTCTGACGAGCCTTATCTGCAAGGCCATGGAGCGTATTATCATGGAACTTATAAACAAAGACATTGGCAACCTTCAAACACTGGACCCCACCCAGTTTGGGTTCATGAAGGGCCGATCTTGTCTCCTGAACCTGATTGACTTCTTCGAATCAGTCTCCAGAGCCATGGACAAGGGTAAGGTGGTTCACACAGCCTATCTAGACCTTGCAAAGGCCTTTGACACCATCCCCACTCTGGAATTATAGATAAACTTACTAAGCTGGGCATTAATCCCTACATCACCCAATGGGTTGCTAACTGGCTTACTGATAGAACCCACACTGTAAAAATAGCCGACTCCAAATCCAGCTCCAGACAAGTGGAGTACCTCAGGGTTCAGTCCTGGGACCGCTCTTGTTTGGCATCTACTTCTCTGAAGTACAGGCCAACACTAAGGGACTCTGGCTAACAAAGTTTGCAGATGACTGCAAACTGGGAGCCATTATTGAATCCCCAGATGATGTGGATACTCTACAAAAGGGCCTTACAGAAACAGATGCTTGGTGCCAGAGCCATGGGCTCAAGCTCAATGCCAAGAAATGTATAGTTATCCCCTTTGGGAAAAAACATGTACCCATGAATTACCATATAGGTGACAGTATACTAAACGCCGAAAGTGTGATAAGAGACTTAGGGACACAGGTGGATAGTGGTCTCACCTTCGATAACCACATCACCACAACAGTCAGGAAATCCTTCTATGTGGCACACCTTATCACTAAGGGCTTTTCATCCAGAAAAAAGGAGGTCATTGTCCCACTGTACTCATCCCTCATTAGACCCATTATAGAATGCAACGCCCCGTTTGGTATGTACCTCTCAAGACATCTGCAACAACTGGAAAGGCCACAGAAATACCTCACTAAAAGAATCACAGGCCTAAAGCAGATGCCCTATGCTGACCGCCTTAAAAAACTCCAGCTATACTCTGTCGTATATCATCTACTCAGAGGCGATCTCTGCTTAACATACAAGGCCATGTCAAACCCAGGAGCTGTTGGACATGCTACACTTAAAGAAATCCCAATCCCTCAGAGCCACACACTCCAGGGATCTAAACCTTGTCATCAAAATAAACAAAACATGCTGGAGGGATAGGTTCCTGACCCAGAGACTTCCCAGACTCTGGAATAGATTGCCCATACATGTCAAGCAGAGTGCCTCTTTGGCCCTCTTCAAAAGGAACCTTGATGATTGGATGGGAGAAAGGAAATTCACCCTGGGGATCACGTCAGTCGCCCTGCTAGACAGGGGTCCAGGGAAGTAAATAGTGTTGAAGAAATAGCCAGGGAATTGTTATGGCTAGGCTTGTATAGGCCATAGGGCTGATAGCCTAGTACCAACCTATGAACCTATGAGAAGCTGCATTACATTATCTAGAAACCTGCCAGCACCAGAACAATTTATGTCTGTGGTCTCAAAGAAGGAATGGAGTGAAAAATATTGTCCTTTTCTTACAAGCATCTTTTGTTAGTGCATTACAACCCAAATGGAGGACTATAGTGGAAAGAGGCCACAGCTGTCTGATGTCACCCCCCAAGGAAGGTAAAGCCACCCCATCAGATAATATTTCATCTCTTAAATTATAAATTGGCATGAGAGAGAACCTTGAGTAGCATCTTACCCTCATCAAGAATGATGCCACAATATGAAGACACGATGATCAATTTCAACAATTGGCTTAAGTATTGCTGTCATTCAAAGGGGATCCAATGCCTGTCAGCCTGGGATGACATGCTCGACAAGCCACAATGCTTCGCTAGGGACGGCTTGCACCTGTCACCCCTGGGCTTTCGGATATTGGCAAAGGCTCTTGCTACCCCAATAGTGCCTTTTTTAGGCAAGGCTCAAAAGGCAAACCCACCTCCATAGGTATCACAAGGGATAAGAAACTAAGAGTAATGCTACTCAATGCCAGAAGTCTAAACCTCAAGATGCATGCACTCAAAACTCTCCTTAGCATGGAGAACATCGATATCTGTGCAGTAACAGAAACCTGGTTCAAGGCTCCCGAGAGCACCCCAGCACTACCAGGTTATACCTCATACCATGCTTTTCGCCCCAAAACTTGGACCGTACCACAAAAGGAGGGGGAGTATCAATATTCGTCAAAGATACCCACACCTCCAGGTTGGTGGCACAGCACGAAGAATCAGAGACTATCCATGTGCAACTAACAGTGGGTAAAACTGCCTTCCAGTTTATAGCCTGCTACAGACCACCCTCCCAAACCCAGGAACCCCACTCGGCCTTCCTGAGAACACTGGAAAATATGAAGGTCTCTCCAAACACCATTATATTGGGTGACTTCAACTACCCAAACATAGACTGGGAGCATTACTCTAGCTCCAACACCCTAGCCCAAAGGTTCCTAGAATTATAAACTCAAATGCTATGGAACAACTTGTTACCACTCCCACAAGAGGGGAAAACATACTGGACCTGATCATCACCAACATGGGGACTCTATGCTCCAGACCAGAAGTGTATCCCTCACTGGTAAGATCAGACCATAAACTAATCTCACTGGATATTCACATCCAGACTCCACCCCCTGCCCTGAAAACCACAGTGAAAAACTTATCTAAAGCAAATTTCACACTCCTCAAAACTGAGGTGAAATCCTTCAAAGCCCCCGGGCCTGTGGAAAATACGGCCCAGACCACAGAATCCTTTATAAACGCATTCTATGAACACCTTCAGGAATGCATGGATCATGCAATCCCAAATAAAACCAAGACCCAATCCTCCAAAGGCAGACGTCCTGTCTGATGGACCCCAGCCATAAACAAACTATACAATAGAAGGAGGAAGCTACTACATGATAGAGCAAAATCCCAAAAAGGGAAGGCATCTCTGATCAGTATTAGCAAAAAACTTTGGGCACTCATAAAATCATCTAAGGTCAGCTTCGAGAGAAAAATTGCACAGGACACTAAGGATAATCACAAGGCTTTCTTTAGTTATGTTAGGAACCTGGGTGGGAATTCCCAGATATGCTCAGAATTAGTCCAAAATGACAAAAAATACAACGAACCCACAGACATTGCCAACATCCTAGCTGACAGGTTCAGCGCAAACTTCTCCCCCCCTCCCCACCAAAAGGGCAAATATTTATCCCAGCAGAGTGCTGCCCCCCTGACATTTCAGATGCTCAGGTAAGAGCTGCCCTCTCCAAAGCAAAAAACACAGCATCAATGGGACCAGACGGTGTCCCGGGCTGCGTCCTACATGAACTCCAAGAAGAGCTAAACCCAAACATAAAACTACTGTTCAATCTCAGCCTTACTACAGGATATGTACCCAAAGAGTGGCGTACAGCAACAGTGGTCCCTCTCCACAAAGGTTGTGCCTCAACGGATCCTGGAAACTATTGCCCCATAAGCCTGACTAGCTTGGTCTGCAAAGCTATGGAAAGGATCATCATGGACCTCATAAATAAAGATATTGGGGACCTACAGACACTGGATCCTACCCAGTTCGGCTTTGTTAAGGGCAGATCCTGCCTCTTAAACCTGGTTGATTTCTTTGAAACAGTCACCAAGGCCATTGACGAGGGGAAGGTGGTCCACACAGACTACCTGGACCTCACAAAAGCCTTCGATACAATACCCCACTTGGGCATTATAGATAAGCTCACCAGCTTAAATATAAACCCCTATGTCACTAGATGGGTTGCAAACTGGCTCAAGGACAGAACCCACATGGTTAGAATTGCTGGAGCCATGTCAGACTCCAAACCAGTTACAAGTGGCATCCCACAAGGCTCAGTCCTGGGACCTCTCTTGTTCGGTATATATTCCTCGGAAGTACAGGCCAACACGGAAGGACTGTGGCTGACCAAGTTCGCAGATGACTGCAAACTGGGTGCCATAATCGACTCTCCAGCTGACACAAGCATCCTCCAAAAGGGCCTCATAGAAACAGACAACTGGTGCCAGAGCCATGGCCTCAAGCTAAACGCCAAAAAGTGTATAGTCATCCCCTTTGGCAAAAACAAAGTGCCCACAAATTACCACATAGGTGGCAATCCATTAAGTACAGAAGAAGTAATTAGGGACCTGGGGACCCAAGTTGATAGCAATCTCTCATTTGACAACCACGTGGCCAAAGTGGTTAGAAAAACATTTTATATAGCCCACCTAATCATGAAGGGATTCACATCTAGATCAGGGGAGGTCATCGTGCCTCTTTACTCATCCCTCATCAGGCCCATAATTGAGTACAATGCCCCTTTTGAGATGTACCTTACCAGGCACCTGCAGCAACTGGAAAGACCCCAAAAGTACCTCACCAAGAGGATCATAGGGCTCAAACAGATGCCATATGCTGCCCAGTTAAAGAAACTCCAGCTCTACTCAGTAGCATACCGCCTGCTCAGAGGCGATCTGTGCCTGACGTATAAAGCCATGTCCAACCCGGAATTAATGGACATGCTGCACCTCAGAAAATCCAAATCCCATCGAGCTACGCGCTCGAGAGACTTGAACCTCAGCACTGAAATAAATAGGACATGCTGGAGGGACAGATTCATAACCCAGAGGCTCCCTTCACTCTGGAATAAAATCCCAGTCCAGGTTAGGCAGAGTCCCTCATTGACTCTCTTCAAGAGGAATCTTGATGAGTGGATGGGAGATCGTAGGTTTACCCCGGGTATCACTTCTGTGTCACTGTTAGACAGAGGCACAGTATACTAACCTCGAAAAAGGGCATAGCAAAATTAATTTAAAATGGGTGGTGAAAGCCAAACACACTCTGGCTAGGCTTATAAATGCCCTAGGGCAGATAGCCTAGTATGAACCTATGAACCTATGAACCTAAGAATTGCTATTATGTGGGCAAATTGTGCATTTTTAGTAAGACTAGCTAATAGCTATAAGATATAAACAGCAGTTGCTGAGATTTAATCCTTTTGGCACTGTTACTCTATTGCAGTCAGTTTCAGGTGCTCTGCTATTCTCCAACTCAGATGGCAGAATGAGCAATGAAATTTCAGATCACAGAGACAGCAACAACATTTGGTTTGAGCTCAAGGCGCTGTATGAAATAACACTCTAGGACAGAGGAGTCTCAGGCAGTGGTGCACAACCTGAATCAGACAGACAACATACAGCCTCACTACTGTCGACACTTATCTTGAGGTCTGCATTGATGCCATCAAGAATGACCCACCATTTGGTCTGATCACAAAGCGCTGTATGAAATAACACACCAGGACAGAGAAGTCTCAGGCAGTGGTGCACAACCTGAATCAGACAGACAACATACAGCCTCACTGTCGACACTTATCTTGAGGTCTGCATTGATGCCATCAAGAATGACCCACCATTTGGTCTGATCACAAAGCGCTGTATGAAATAACACACCAGGACAGAGAAGTCTCAGGCAGTGGTGCACAACCTGAATCAGACAGACAACATACAGCCTCACTACTGTCGACACTTATCTCGAGGTCTGCATTGATGGCATCAAGAATGATCCACCATTTGGTTTGATCACAAAGCGTTGTATGAAATAACACACCAGGACAGAGAAGTCTCAGATAGTGGTGCACAACCTGAATCAGACAGACAATGTACAGCCTCACTAGTGTAGACACTTATCTTGAGGAAAATCAGAAGCCAAGATCAACTGCCATGGAAGACGCTTAATTGAGACTTATTCCCAGTAATTACAGAGAACAGATGTGCTATGTTACAGGAAAGCAAATCATTGCAGATGGAAGATCAAAGCCAGGTGACAGGCCCTCAAGTATTACAAGAAGGTCAGGGAGGCCTGAGTAAGCCAATGCATGCGATCGATCTTCATGTTGTGGCAAATCAGGAAACAGAAAGGAACTTCACACAGACAGAAAGGCGGAAGGAGCATTCTTTGAAGACTTAAGGTTTGGGCAAGACCAAAGTGTGTTGATCTCAGCATGTAGATTTCCCTTGCACGGGAATTAGTAGTTCCTTAGGTGTACAGGAATTTGAATTTGGTGATGCTTATCTACACACACACAGTTGTTGGCCATTTGTATCTTACCAAACCTTACCACTTTTCATTCTACTGACTGAAATCAAGCAAAGTTAAAAACAGACATTTCAGTTAGATGTCCTCGTTCAGTACATAACTGTTAGAACACGTTAGGTATGTACAAGATTATGGGGCTTTTTCCTGTTATCATACATTATTTGGTTCTCTATTAGCTCATTGATGTTAATTAAAAATGACCATTTTGTGTTGATTAATAGTGTTGGGATTCAGTGAGGGTGGGACTGAAATGAATATTTAGTTTGGGAGTAAGTGCTTTTACATTTTATTAAATAACTGCTTTGAACTATTAACACTTAACACCAAAGATTTTGATTACAAAGTAAAGAGAAATACTACTTCTCAGATGCAGAAGTCACTGAAAGTAAACAATGATATGAGAGTTTCGCTTTTCAGAGCAGGCAATATTAGTTGTGCAGGCATTACCCCAATGTCCCGCAATCTATAATATGCCCTCCCTTTTTATGGGAACTAGGTGAAGTTGCCCTTTTTACCTTTCCTTGTTATTACTAAGACTGAGTTGAATCCTATGAATAAACTGTTTGATCACAGTTCTACAGGTAAAGAACCTAACAATGTAGATGAAGCAAATGTACCTTGCAAATCTGCTGGTCCTTTTGTGCAAAAGATTCATTTTTTGTGGAATGGCTGCACCCTCCCCCATACACCCTATACAGCTAAACACTAACAATGTACTACTCTAGCTTTAAAAAAAGTATGCAGACATTATCAAACACTCCAAACGTTTCTAACAGATAAAGATTTTGGACAAGTGACAGACATGAAGGCTAAAAGGAATTGCATGTGTGTGGGGGGTTCATATTTCTCTCATTTTTAAGGCTTTTTTTTTTTTACTGAAAGCAAATCTAATAGACTTCCACGGTGGTGCAATGGTAGCATTGTTGCCTCACAGCAAGAGGTTCTCCCATTCGATTCTCGGCTGGAGTGCGGGGAGTGCCTTCTGTGTGGAGTCTGCATGTCCTCCCCGTGGTTGGGTGGGCATTCGAAAGACATGCGTAAATGGGGTGAAGGTTGAACGTCAAGCTGGCACCTCAGCATTCATGAAAATCTACTGCCAATCATTAGTGGACTGGAGTTTCGCTGTGGCGACCCCTAACCAGGAAAAGCCGAAAGACAACAACAACTGAAAGCAAATCTAGTCTACTCCTGATTGCCCAGTGTCTGGTTAAAATGCTTCTGGGTCTACAATTCATAGATTGTTTAGAAAACAGGTAAATTGTGATGTGTTTACATCAAATAATGAAAAAGTGCACTGATATTTGTCATGTAAAAATAGATGCGAGGAGGAGTGTAGCTGTGAATAAAATGGTTGATGAGGTAAGAAGACATCCAAAACTGAATCCACTAATGTCCTCTTTGTGGGCAGGGAATAGCTGGTAGCTGATCTTACTAGACAAGGACTTAAGTAGGAGGACGCTATATAGGAGAGTGTGGTGTGGGTGAAGACAACTTCATGAAACATGGAATACAAAGCCAGAGAGTGGGGGTATAAGGGGACAGATGAAGATTCTGATATATACAGAGGGGGTATGTAACGGTATTGGGAAGAAGGATGACAAAGGGGATGGGGCAGAAGGACAGTAGGGAAGTGAACACATTTTGAAAGATCGTGTGGAGACAGGAAAAGGGTTTTCATACACGTGGGAAGCCTGACTATAAACTGATGATATTCTAGAATTAAGAATATGGTTTTAATTCATTACAATTTTTGTTAACTTTTTTTGTAGGTGTGAGACAAAAAGGTTTCCAAATATGATATTTATAGTCAGAAGGATAAGGGGCAATGCTGAAGTGAGTTAAGCTGAACAAAAATTGTCAGAAATACTGGCACACAACTGAACCATCTTTCTGATGAATTTATTGACTGAAACATTGGGCAATACTTGCAGGTTTTTGTCTTAGGAACAAGGAATTTAAACTTAAAGGTCTGCATCCATCCCAGGCTGATATGGTGTACTTAACAAATGTTGTCGCATGCTGGTGTGTGAAGCAGTGTGTGGTCATATTTGTCTGGGAGAGTGGCGTTCTAATATGGATCATGAAATGACTGCATCACGCATGAGTATAGCTTATAGCAATGTGACAGCTTTTAGAAGTATCAAATAACATACAGGTCTTTGTGATACTACTGTTTTGCATACAGCAAATACAAATGAAAAAGTGAAGTGCTGGTCAAGACCTGAATGCTTATGGGTTGGTTAATATAAAAAGCGATATGTGTCCAGCAAGGCCGATACAAAATTAGTTTATATCATTGTTACTTTGTTTTCCATATGCTTGGGCTTTGTGTAGGGAAAGGTAAGGGATAATGGAATAAGACCATTTCTTTATTACACAATGGGGGGAGTGCAAAGTGGACGAATATTGGCAGGAATAATTAACTGCGAAAGGGATGTTTTCCGGAAGGTCAGGTGGCGGAAAGAAACTAATACACAGAGTAAACCTTTCTGTTTGCTAACAATGGGGAGACGTAAGGTATAAACAGGCCATGTAGACTAAATGCTTGAGAAAGCAGTTTCTAAAATGTTCTGACATGCACAAGAAAAAGGCTCTCAGTAAGAATTGTGTGACTTGCAGATTCAAATAGCAAGTGAGAGGAAAATGAGTACCAAAATACAATACAAGACGGATAAAAACATCCCTTGCAGGACTTATTTTAATTTACTTATCATTTCTTAATTGGGTAAGTGGGCTGGTCCACGGTCAGGCTGTAAGATGAGAATGCGAAGGTGGGCATACACTAATGAAAAGTCTGATGGGCATAGAAGATGCTGACAGTCAAAGGAGGCATGGGTACAGTGACGTAACTCTACTAAATCAGGCCTTGAATTCTTCAGTATGTTGGGGGCAGGGGAGGCAGGATGATGCTGTGAAAGCTTTGCTTCAAAACAACTGTAGGATCTGTAGACAGAACAAGAAACTTTACACTCTGTGTTTTGTGCAAAGGTAGTCCCAGGTGGTAACTGGTTAGAAAATAATTTCTTCCTTTCAGAATCTTAGCAATATGCAATGTACAGGTGCTGGGAGCTCTGTCTAATTTAATGATATGATCTGAGTTTTTGCCTTCGGTGGCCATGGCGGTGCAGCAGTTAGTGTTATCGCCTCATAGCAAGAGGTTCTCCAGTTCAATTATCGGCTGGGATGTCTTCTGTGTGGGGTTTGCATGACCTCCCTGCAGTCGCGGGGGTTTCCTCCGGGTGCTCTGCTTTCCTCCCACACTCCAAAGACATGCACCAGGTATATTGGATACTCTAAAATTGCCCCTAGGAACAAGTGTGTGTGTGCAAGTGAGTAGTACGGATGGACTACTGCGGCAGGGCTAGCTAACTGTCACCATCTTTCTCTTTGGATAATCTGGCCATAATAAAAGTTAAGGATAGCAAACATTTCTCCTTGGCAACTGGTTATAATATTTGGCAGTAAACAGGAAAGGAAACAGAAATCAATTTTTCAGGTATTTAATACTTGAACAAGTTCATTAACAGACCCAGGATTCAGAAAAACATAATGCTTCTACAGGTGTGTGTAAAGCATTACAATAGAACAATTCAACACTGTTGCAACACAACCAGCCTACAGAACGGTCTCGCTGGAGAAGATGTACTAAAATGCAGCAGTCCAAGGGCACAGCTAATGCTAATTAGCCATATGAGATCCCCCCCAGAAATATCAGCAGTATCTGAATAGCACAGTAGACCTATTCCGAGATTAGCACTATGGGTATTCTTGGGGCAGGATTTGGAAAAAAGTGTATATAGTCTTTTGACTGGATATACCGATTCTGTTCAATAGAAAATCACTGCAGCTGGTGTGACTACAGGTAGGTACTGCAAAGCCGTGTGTGGGTGTCTCTGTTTGAGTGTGTGTGTGTGTGTGTGTGTGTGTGTGTGTGTGTGTGTGTGTGTGTGTGTGTGTGTGTGTGTGTGTGTGAGAGAGAGAGAGTGTGTGTGTGTGTGTGTGTGTGTGTGTGTGTGTGTGTGTGTGTGTGTGTGTGTGTGTGTGTGAGAGTGTGTGTGTGTGTGTGTGTGTGTGTGTGTGTGTGTGTGTGTGTGTGTGTGTGTGTGTGTGTGTGTGTGTGTGTGTGTGTGTGTGTGTGTGTGTGTGTGTGTGTGTGTGTGTGTGTGTGTGTGTGTGTGTGCGTGCACATGCGGGCACATTTGTTGGAAGATGCCTGTGACACTGTGTCGCACAGACTGATATGATACACATCACTAATTAGGTCTTACAACATAGTATTCAGCTCAGAGACATGATGAACAGTTTGAGAAACATTGTAAAATGAAGTATTTTCATGTTTCTGAATCGCACATTATTGCTGTTCTACTATTAGACATTTCCAAATTAGTGCCGCTGGTAATCTTTCTGAATCACAGGAGCAGTACCATTCTGAATAAAATGTGTCATGTTGAGTACTACATTACCGACAACACAAAACCATGAAGACAGCACATGTCTGACAAGCAACTGTAACATGACTTATAGCATGAAAGCACTATAAAATCTGTAAGATGTAAGTAATATAAAACAAAAACTGCAAGTCTAGTCTATACACTACTAACACTGTAGTAATGGGTTTATCAAAGATAGATCCTTCCTCCTGAACCTGATGGGCTTCTTTGAATAAGTCACTAATACATCAGATTCAGGCAAATCATATCTCACTGCCTACGTGCCCCTGCTTAAGGTCTTTGATACAATCCCACATTCTGGCAACTTTAAATCCCTAAGTTGCCAGGTTGATAGCAAACTGGCAGAACTCAATCATTTAGTGTTGGAGGCATGCTGCCATTGAAAAGATTAGTTACCAGTGGTGTCACCCTAGGATTGGTCTTGGGGCCATTTGCTGGCATCAAGGGCATATGGCTGATGAAATTTGTGGATGGCTGCAAGCTTGGAGCTGTCACACAATCACTATCTGATTTACAGATCTTCATGGAGACCTAGCATGCACAGATAAGGAGTGTATAGAGCAAGGCCTTAAACTGAATATCAAGAAATGCAGCATTGTGTCCTTTAGCAAACCTGGGCACCCTTGCACATACCTCATAGGTGACACCCCTTTGAAAACTGACCCAGTCATTAGGGACCTGGGCACTTTCATTGACAATAAACTATCCTTTAATGACCATCTATTCAATGTCATGGGGAAGTCCTTTTATCTAGCCAGACTGATCACTGGGATATATCTTCAGGGTCTACGAAGTCATCATCCCTCCCTACCCCCTTCAGACCTGCAATAGAGTCTATAATGTCCCCTTTGGTATGTACTTGTCTAAGCATATGACTCACCTTAGAGACTGCAACATTTTCTCATTATGGCAACTAAGGGCATATATACCTTAAGCTACACTGGATGCCTTGAAGAAGTCTCTCTCTCTCTCTCTCTCTCTCTCTCTCTCTCCCTCTTTTTATTCTCCTATACACTCTTGTGAGGAGACCTCTGTCTATCCTACAGAGCTTCAAAGAACACATTCCTGTTAAGCCTTCTACACATCCACAAAATAACTAACACCCTAAACACTTGCTCAAGAGATGTAAGCTTCCACTGTAACATAAAGAGGACCTGCTGGCATGACAGATATCTCTATGTGACAACCCCTCCAATATTGGATAGACTCCTCTTGGAGCTCCCTGATCGTCTTTAAGCATAACCTAGACACACCCCAGGTGTGGCCTTTCAAGCCTTATTGAAAAGAGTCAAAACAAGTATAAATTATTCATGTTGATGAGTACTCATGATTAGTAATAACATATCTGCACTTACACCAGTGAAACCAAAGCTATGCATTCATACACAATCACACATATACACTTAAACCAGTGAAACCAAAGCTGTGCATTCATACACAATCGCATCTATATACACTTAAACCAGTGAAACCAAAGCTATGCATTCATACACAATTACATATACACACTTACACCAGTGAAACCAAAGCTGTGCATTCATACACAATCATACATATACACTTAAACCAGTGAAACAAAGCTGTGCATTCATACACAATCACATCTATATATAATTAAACCAGTGAAACCAAAGCTGTGCATTCATACACAATCACATATGTACACTTAAACCAGTGAAACCAAAGCTGAGCATTCCTACGCAATCACATATATACACTTAAACCAGTGAAATCAAAGCTGTACATTCATACACAATCATATATATATATATATATATATACATATATATATATATATATATATATATATATACACTTAAACCAGTGAACCCAAAACTGAGCATTCATACACAATCACACATATACACTTAAACCAGTGAAACCAAAGCTGTGCATTCATACACAATCACACACACATATATATATATATATATATATATATATATATACACTTAAACCAGTGAAACCAAAGCTGTGCATTCATACACAATCACATGTATATACACTTAAACCAGTGAAACCAAAGCTGTGCATTCATACACAATCACATATACACACTTAAACCAGTGAAACCAAAGCTGTGCATTCATACACTATCACATACATACACTTAAACCAGTGAAACCAAAGCTGTGCATTCATACACAATCACATATATACACTTAAACCAGTGAAACCAAAGCTGTGCATTCATACACAATCACATACATACACTTAAACTAGTGAAACCAAAGCTGTGTATTCATGCACAACCACATATACACATTTAAACCAGTGAAACCAAAGCTGTGCATTCATACACAATCACATATATACACTTAAACCAGTGAAACCAAATCTGTGCATTCATACACAATCACATACATACACTTAAACCAATGAAACCAAAACTGTGCATTCATACACAATCACATACATACACTTAAACCAGTGAAACCAAAGCTGTGCATTCATACACAATCACATACATAAACTTAAACCAGTGAAACCAAAGCTGTGCATTCATATACAATCACATCTATATACACTTAAACCAGTGAAACCAAAGCTGTGCATTCATACACAATCACATCTATATATACTTAAACCAGTGAAACCAAAGCTGTGCATTCATACACAATCACATACATACACTTAAACCAGTGAAACCAAAGCTGTGCATTCATACACAACCGCATACATACACTTAAACCGGTGAAACCAAAGCTGTACATTCATACACAATCACATACATACACTTAAACCAGTGAAACCAAAGCTGTGCCGTCATACACAATCACATACATACACTTAAGCCAGTGAAACCAAAGCTGTGCATTCATACACAATCACATACATACATTTAAACCAGTGAAACCAAAGCTGTGCATTCATACACAATCACATACATACACTTAAACCAGTGAAACCAAAGCTGTGCATTCATACACAATCACATACATACACTTAAACCAGTGAAACCAAAGCTGTGCATTAATTAAAGGAAACATCATTTCATTGCTTCTTTACAATGACTGCATCCCCTGTATTCCTACAAAAGTGAATACTAAATATTGTAATGCAAGCATATAAGTTAACATGCAGCAAAAAGAATATAAAGTATGTTTTTCCTTGGTATGTAATGTAACCTTAAAAGTTGGAACATTTCATTTGCAGACAGGGGTACTGTGGGCACACCCTTAGGTTAAAAACATTTAGGTAGTAATTTCACAAGTTATTTTTGACTTATTTTACACTGTTTTGACAACTGTTATTTACAGTACTATCTCACCAGGGTGAGGTCATTAAAAGTGTTAAATAATGTGAATGTATTTAGGTTCCCCGATTTTCCACTTTGTTTTTTTTTCATATAGAATTGGTAAAGGGTTTGGAAAATCTTACTAGAGCACTGTGATCACCTCCTCTGGGAAATATTCCTTCTGAGATTTTCAAATATGGGGGGGGGGATGCTAGAATCCTGGGCCAGGTGGCATTCTGCTACTATGGTTCCTGAATGACTAACAAATATGACAGAGTGCATCAACAAATCTTTAAAGTTAAGAAGGGTGTACTGCACTTGTTTTTGTCTCCTTCTGTAAGGATCACAAGAAGGAGAATATTACATGTATTACT
The DNA here is from genome assembly GCF_019279795.1 of Protopterus annectens. NCBI lineage: Eukaryota > Metazoa > Chordata > Ceratodontiformes > Protopteridae > Protopterus > Protopterus annectens. Next base: position 1,387,921,397 of record NC_056746.1, on the reverse strand, counting down.
TGGCACTCATGGTAGAAGGATACTAAGTAAAATACAGACGCATGATACCCTGCTAGTTTTGTTCATGGACGATGAGTCTGTGCTGGGATTGGCCGGCCTTAGGCATAGGCCAACTAGGCAGTCACCTAGGGCGCCGGTCTAGCAGGGGCACTTTTCCAGTATTTATTTGGTGTAGGTAGATCAGGATGGGGGCACCAGGTAATGAGTTGGGGGGTGCCGTGGAGCCCTTTTGCCTAGGGCACCAGTTGACCTAGGGCCACCTTATACTAACAGATTGGGGGGGTTCATTTTAACATTACAAAGACATCCCCCCAGCCTATAAAGTGGAAAAAGCCATTTTTCTCACTCTGGTGCACCACAGGTATATTCCTTTAATTTTGTTAGTTTGGGTTTGATACCTTTACAAATGCACAAACTACAACCCTATTTTTATTGAAAATAATCTTTTTAAATTTACCTTTCTGTTTTTTTTTTTCACTCCTGTTGGTATCCCTCTACTGGCTGCATGATATTTTAGCTTCTGTAAATAAGATGTCTAATAAAAAATCCTCTATGTAAATACTATGGTGGACGATATCACGTTTTCCTGTGCATTCAGCAGGAAAGGATTGGTTTATCATGGTTTTATGTTATTGCTATGCCTCTTTCCTATTCTTAGTTTTGTAAAGGGGCATGTAACATACCCTAAACACTCAAAAACATTTTGGGATAATAAGCAAGGGAAGTGGGTTAAAACTAACAGAAACTGTTATTCTGTGTACTGATGCTTAAACAGTTTTCGTAAAATACAAATGCACAAAACTTACGATTTCATCATCTTTCAGCAAAAAAGAAATAGGCACTACCATACAACTTAAATTTCTGAAACAGAGTATCTTGCTGACCTCCATAACATTTATGTAGTTCTTCCATAATCATACAGTGAACACCATTATGTTCAGAAATCACTGAAATGAGAAATGTTACTTCTTAATGTTCCACAATGAAGATGGGCCTATACTCAAACCTATGTCTCAGTCACTGCTCCATCCCTCTGTGGCACGGATGCAGTGCAAGTTTTAATTTTTAATTATCCCAGGATTACTTTAAGAGTTGCACTTCTTCAAGTGACCCATAACAGTCAGACAGAACTCTATAGTGCAGTACTTCTTGCCAGAACTAAAATGGTATCTGCTTTCAACCTTTACACCAGCCAGCCCACATGTCCTTACATTATTACTTAGATAACAGCGCACAATACCCAGCCCAACTGCCACAAAAAGCCATTCACATCGCAGATGTCATCTGAGCTAAAAATTCTTGTCTGTTTGCTTTCTTCCAGAATATGAATCTAAATGTTACAAAACTGACATGTTTTTGTGCAGAGTTGTTTTGTTTGCCATTTACAGTACATGGCACCTCTGCTGCCTGCAATGCTCATCAGGGAGAATTTAACATAATTGTTTAACAGGTCCATCCATCCCTCCATCTTCAATCCCTTTTCCCATTTTTGCACATGGGGTCAGGGTGTCACTTTAACAGTGACAATCAGCTACAGCCAAATTAGTCAAAAAGATTTTTTGGATCAACCACTTTCAATGAATCAAAGTTACTTTCAGAAATCAATTATCAACATCTCTACCGGTTATTAACGTTACTGAAAAAGTGGCATGGAGACAGAGCCACCTGGGATATTGAACATTATGTGCTGTGTGTGCGAACCAACTTCACCGGGGTCCCAATAGTGAGAATGAAGGAAGAAAGACAGCATTAACGTTGCCTCTTTCAGGAAAAGCTTCTTGGCACCACGACATCTCAAATTAAAGATACGAGTCAGTAATGTAAGCTAACGTAACAGATTGTGCATGCAGACTGCTGCAAAATCCATCTGGGTTATTCCACATATAAACCTGTTGCTATGGCAAGCACAGGGAAAATGGAGGCAAGAGACACCACTACTGAATAAAGTTGTCCAAGGTATAAAGAATGCTAACCGAGATTAAACATTATGGTTTATTTAGGTTTGGGATATTCATAATTCTACAAAGCAACTCTAAAGCTGATTAAATCTTTATAGAGAATGTCAAATTAAGTCTCAAAATTAAATCAATCATTTTTATGTATACTAACAATATTCTTAAAGACAACAACATTTGTTCTTTAAACTGATAGTTTCTGAACCCCTTTCACTCCATTTCACATTCTTCCCTGGGCATTTTGCATACCCTTAGAACATTCCACAGGGGGTTACAAATGCTGAGGGCCATTTTAGAACTGTTTAGTGTAGTTTATGACCTCGCTGCTCAGCTCTGCTATGCTACCACTTGCACAGTACACCCTTCTTTCACTGTAGATGACTGCTGTGTTGTAATCTATATTAAACAGTTCTAGAATAATCCAGAAATAAATCCTCATTCCATTTATTGAAAATTAAAATAAAAAATAGGCAAAAAAGTAATCTGTTACTGGGGAATGGGGCAATAAATGGACTAATGATACGTTTGTTTTTTTCTTCCCCATGAAGTCTGTTCACTAAATCGCAAACAAGGTAATCTCCCTGGTAAAACAAATGAAAACAGACAATGGGGGGGGGGGGTCAACTAGATGTGCTAATAAATGTTGACCTGCATGAGCTACGTCTGCAACATTGTTACAAAAGATTGAAATATAGGTATGTAAAAACTGAGTAAAATAGATATGAGACAGGAAAAGACTTAGGGAAAATGCTGCCTGATGACTTGTGTAGCAAAAATATGTTTCCCACCAACTAACCACCTGTCTCACCTCTGACCCCACAGCTGAGTTTCATGTGTTAAATTATCCATTACAAACAAATGATAGCCTTCTCTGGCTGAATTAATCTGCGCCAGTCTAACTTATCATGGTTTATGCCTTCAAACTGTATTGACTTATTTTCCTACAAGTCCTGCCACCTTCCAGTCATCCAACTTCACAGGTCTAATCCTGTGGCCACCTGAAAACTCTTTCACTCTCTTTGTCAAGTTCTGCTACATGCGTGCACACATGTGCCCATGGGCGCACACAAACACACACATGCACACACACACACACACACACACACACACATGGAAAGAAAAGGCCATCAAGAACACATGATCTGTTGTCACATGGTATATTCCAGCCAACAGAGCAAATAGCATTTAAAACATACATGTCACAGGAGGCAGGGCAGTTAGTCATCTTAAAAATAAATTTTTGTTTCACTAGATTTACTGTCAGAACCAGTAATGCCTTTTCTACAGAAGATTAAAAAGTACATAATTTTAAAGGCATGTATTACAGAATGACATTTTCACAAATACATATGTATGCAAACTACGTGCTGATTTTTTCAGGAAACAAATATCAAATGAAATTTAAAAATAAGCTCCACTGCTCAAATTTACAACTAAACACTAAGTAACTCCCAGTTTTCAGAACCGTGTGTGTGTGTGTGTGTGTGTGTGTGTGTAGCAATGTACTAATTATCTGCACTTTAAAGTGATATGAAGTCAGAGAGACAGGATGTCACTGATAGGGTATGTGGCCTACTATTGCTGAAGTGGGCCTTAAACAAGGAACAGTGTTTGTTTGTTTGTTTTTTTGTTTTTATCTAGAGAGGGCAGCATTATTTCATTCAGGGCATAAGGAAAAAAGGAGGTGTAGCTAAAGTCTTTACAGAAACTGCATGAGCCCAGCTATCAATATTCTGATGAGTGTGACCCACAAGAGCACATAACTACTTCAAAGTGACGGACATCAAATGTTATTCTGCCAAATGTGACCAAAAGACGTTAGCAAACAGGTGGCCTGACAACGCTGGAATACAGAGTTGCATCAATGGATTGTGGGTGGACAAGAGTGGAAAGTAAGCATCAAATGATAGCCTCTGCTCTGTCCACGACCTTGAACATGTCTTTAGGCCTTCTTGTGATTTTGATGCCTATAGTTGCAAAACTGATAAGAATCAGGTCAACAGTGAAAATGCAATGTGAATGCCAGGCACTGTATCTTCAGTAATTCACACAAAGTAATTAATTCAAAGGCATCCTTGCTTACAATTATTTAAAAGAAAGTTCTGCAATAATAAATGTAAAAATTATTCAGAGGAGTTTTATTTATTTATTTATTTATTTATATAATCTAAATACACAACAATATATACATTTTATGTAGTTTGTTATAAACTGCACTAGCTCAGACATAATAAACACCAATACATCTGTCTACTTGAGTCAGAAGGCTGGCAGAACCAAACCAAAATGCACTGACATGACAAGAACTTATCCATAAAGTACCAGCGTGATAAAGATATGTTTTATACTATTTATTCCCACACCCCCGAAGTGTATTGCAGAAATAATTGGAAAATGAATAAATGGATGAATAAATGAAAGTTAATGAGAAATTCAGACTTGCCATCATTCATACTGTATTTTACAGAATAATCCATACAAATTATCAGCCTTCACCAATACAAGATACAGTTCAAGACTTAAGACTGGACTTTTTCTGAAGTCCTGTGATCACTATTGGACACCCTCCAGAATATGGCTGTGCAACCAGAAGAACACACAGCCTTCACCCTCTTTAGGCACATTTTACAATCAATGTCTTCTTGGTGTAAAAAAGTATCTCTGCCTGTACTTAAATTTAATCAGTGCTAAACAACGACGCACACCAAGTGTCCCCACACCAATCTTTTTCATCAAACCAAAAATAAATAAATAAATAAATGAAGACGAAGAAGAAAAAATGGCTACAAATTAAATCTGTTACGAACTTCACTTATGCATCAAAACATGCTGAGAAGGAATACAGGTGTCTGTAACCGTTACTCTTCAGCTATCTTTTAACAAATTATGATGACATTAAATGCCACCAATGCCCTCAGTCACGTTCTGCCAACCACATTTATATTACCGACTTTCTTGATTTTTCCGTGCATGCACAGCTGGTTTTATTTTTAACGACACAGTGATTCCTGGTGTGAAACTGACACCTTCCCCCTCCCTGCGCTAGAATGCTAAAAAAAGACAAGACAGAAATATCTATGGTTGCCTCCATCATGATGAAATGTAAAAACAGGAATTAACATTAACCGTTTCAGTCTGTATTCATAACACAAAATATACACTTAAAACAAAACACAGGCATGCACACATTTATACAGATGCCCAAGAATAATTTAACCTTACAAATACACATATCACGCAGTTATGTTATGACGTCATATCAATAAAATCACTAAGTGACATCGTCCAGGTCTAGTTCACATATTCACAAGCTACTTCCTCTCTTATTATACACATATTTTACATCCACATCTCAAAGCCATCATTTTGTAAGTTGCATACCAGCAAAAGTACCCCTAGTCCCAGAATAAACTGCCCCACCACCCCGTTCAGAAAATTATCCAATAAATCAAAGTGGTCCATAAACGTGCAACCTCGCCCAACTCAATAAGCCGTTGTAAAATAAAAACTTGGGGTTCCCTTCTGAGAAGGTGACTGGGCACGTCCACAGACACCTAACACTGGAACCAAGCATGAAGTCCATACGCAACGCAGTTGGCATTCTGCACCAAGTCTTTCTCATTTACAGACCTGTTCTATTCTAATCCTTATTATTTTAGGCAATACTTCTGGAGGTAGGCTGATGTTCAAATGGTACGGAAAAGGTTTCTTAATTAAGATTAATCTCTGCTCTTACCTGGAGCTCTGATCACAGGCAGCAGGGGCTGGCCGGCTCTGTTCAGACAGTTTTATTGCGCTGAGAAGGGGGTCGGGCTAAAGACTGGGTGTGCGCACTGCGGTCAGCCCCTGTAATACGGCAATGCGGTACAAGGCGCAAACACTCTGAGAGAGTCCGGGAGGGGGGGCAGATGGTGAGACAGACCGCAGCGCCTTACTGACTGCGTTTGTATGTGACGACAGTCGATTTATTTAACAGGCTGTTACCCCATGACAACCCTGTTACAGTACACATTTGGACATCTTCAGACAGGTCTGTTTTCCTGGGGACAATTAAAAATTAACTTATTTTGATAACAAACTAGATTGATTAAAGTACTGTAATAAAAACCTTACAAGGTGTATCCATTTGAAAAGGAACAGTAACATTGTATCAAACAGGGCTGACTGGACATCCTCCCAGTAAAACAGGGCTGACTGGACATCCTCCCAGTCCATTTCCAAGAGAGGGCCCATACCTGATAAATGCTATGATTTAGGAAAATCAAGATTATTTTTTCCCTCAGATTTATCTGTTCCCACTGTATATTGGGTAACAGCCTCATTAAACTCATAACTGTTTACCTGTCCACATTATTTACATATTTGTATATACAAGAAGTTTATGGCAACTAAGTTATTAGTGGGTTTTGGAATATTAAGTTGCTTGCGTGTGCGAAAATAAGAAAGCTCCCCTGTTTGTAGCCTTCTGAAGAGCAGACATGCTTATTTATACTTCTGTCCATGTGTCACTTCTGCTGTTTGTCCTGCATTAGCACATCTTTGCTATCCCCATAGCCCTGACAGAAGAGATCAGGACATCTGATTATGACACAGCCTGATGACTAGCCAACTCTTGTCCTCTCAACATTTAAAACATGTAATCAAGTCCATACATTCACCACCTTCAGCTGTATTCTGCTGTAGTATTAATATGCCGGGGATATAACCCCAACATTCACTGGTGCTGTAGCTAGACTGAAGAAGCACCCCCCCCCCCCAAAGGAGGAGGAGAACTGGTACAACAACAGCATAACATTCCTTCCTTCCAATGGCTCCCTCTGTACTAATTGAGCCCAGGTCACAAGCAATGCTGATGGGCCACTCACAACATGTGCCGTTTGGCCGGCTATCATTTTTAATCATAAGCTCAGAGAGGGATGTTAAGGAAAGGACATCAAATCATGATTTTTATACTCATCGTTCAGTGACTCAAAGAAATCAGTAAACATTTCTCATGTAATAAAACTGCCAAAACTCAGCATTTCCAGACATAAATATACAATACTAAATATACTGGGGGGCAGAGTTCCTTGTACCCCTCCATGCAGGAGTCTGTGGTCCCTTCACCACCTAATAGATGATATCATTGTTCCAAAATAAGCATATTACATCATTAATATTTGTCGCCCCACAGTTAAACGTTGCACATTCGATTCTCAGTTAGAGTGTCTTCTGTGTGTCGACATGCGTGAATGGGCATTCCTTCATTGAAGGTTGTGTGTTAAGCCCGGCAAGCCAGCATGTGAAAGTCTACTGCCAATCATTAGCAGACCAAAGTTCCACTGTGGCGACCCCTAACCGGGAAAAGCCGAAAGACACAAATAGTAGTAACAGTACAGCTTCTGAATTGAATTATATCATCCAGCCAATTTGCTGTACATTCTGACTCAGACTCTCTCTCAGTATTTTACATTTAATATCAGCATCATAGAATTCATATTGATCGAGCTGTGTACTCAACAGCGATATGATTATTGGGAGACATCGGGTGGAAAACAATACTTGCTTTCTGACCCAGATTATCATGTATCGGTGTCATAATTCTCAACTTCAAAGCATCTACCTAAACGTATCCTCTCCTAACCTAAACTATCCATTCTGCAAGTACCTAAACCTATCCTATCCTAACCTAACCTATCCCTTCTGCATTGTACCTAACCAGGCACTTAACACCAACTGGAGAAAACCCAGAACTTTCTCACTAAAAAAATACGAAGCGTAAGACACATTTTATGCAGACTGACTAAAGACCCTATCCCTTTACTCCATCTCATATCATTTATTGAGGGGGTTTATGCCTGACCTTCAAGGCATTCTCTGATCCAGCAATGCTGAAAATGTTACATATTACCAATAAAAATTATACAAGGGTTACACATTCCATAGACCCGAACCTTATTTGTGACTCTAACAGAACTTGCTGGAGAGACAGATTTGTATCCCAAAGGCTACCTCGTCAATGGAATAAACTTATCTTCATAAAACAAAGCCTGTTCCTCAATCTCTTCAGAAAGAATTTGGATAAATGGATGGGGAACCATAAATCTACTCTTGGGGTACACCCCATGTCCCTTATGGACAGAGGCAGTTTGTAAAATGGCTCAGGGCTCCAATACCCAAATACCCACTACCCTGATACTACTCCATCCCATATCTGGGGAATTAAGATATTGTCATATCCTGGGTATTATAGGCTTGTAAAGGCTTTTGTGCCATTAGCCTAGTAACCAGCTATAAACCTATGAGGAGAAGAAGAAGAATTCTGAACAAAGTCAGAAATAACGAGAGAATAAAGGTCCAAAATCAGGGGCAGATTTTAAATATTGCTCTTATACAGACAGAAAGTTGGTAGAATAACAGTGTTTTACTTTAGAATGTATTTTCTGAAGAATATGAAGTGTAAACCTCAAATGTCTGTTATTATTTAGCAAGTTCAGTCCTCAATGATGTTCTAGAAAACCACAATGTTTTTGAGGAATTCATCAAAAATATGAGGCATAATTCTGAAAATTCTGTGAAATTCTAGGCAGTTGAGGGATTGACTAGAGTAATGAACTCCCAGCCAACTATAAGCTAAACAAACTCACATTCCATTAAGGAGCGTGTGAATATTTAGAAAGAATGCACCAACAAAACAATACACTCATTATTTTGCCTCTGTAGCTGAAAAGGGGGTTATTTCATCTTTTAAAGTGCTAGTTTGCAGAACTGTAACTCTATGTTTTGACACTGTTTCAGATCATTGATTGAACCTGTCAATGAAAAGTGTGGAATATTCAAGTGTGGAACTCCAAACCATCATGACATTCCTATTCCTGCAGAAGAAAACTTCAAAGGAAATCCATGAATGTATGATGCAAACATTGAGTGACAAGTGCCCTTCTAACTCAACTGCAAAGAAGTGATGTGCAAACTTTCAGAGTGGAGATTTCGAGACCAAAGATGCAGCAAGGTCTGGGAGGCCTCCAACATGTGCCAGCTCCTGAAATTGTTGACCATGTCTATGTCCTGATTTTGGCAGATCAGCAAATATTGGCTAAAACAATTGCTGAGACACTACAGATATCCAGGGAATGTGTTGGGTTTATAATCCATGAGCAGCTGTGTATGCAGAAGCTGTCAGCCAAGCGGGTGCCCAAATGTTTGAATGCCAATAAGAAAAGACATTGAGTCTTGCAAGTCTTGCAAGTTGATTTTGTGGCATTTTCATTGAGCTGGTGTCAGCTTTTTGGAATGACTAGTTACTGTTCATGAAACATGGTTACACCACTATGATTCTGAGACAAAACAACAGTCCATGCAATAGTGACATTCAGGATCACCAAGGCCAAAGAAGTTCAAGACCCACAAGTCAGCAGAAAAGGTCATGACAACAGTGTTTTGGGATCAGGAAGGTGTTGTAATGACTATATTCCAAGTTTATGCAGACTACTTCTGTAACTTGCTGTGCTGATTAAAGGAGGCATTGAAAGAAAAAAAGGAGAGGGAAGCCGTGGAAAGGAGCTCACCTGTTCACAGGACTGGTAAAACGATGGAAGTTTTGATAAAATTGTGGTTTAAGTGCATAGATCATCCACCCAACTCACTAGATCTTGCTCCATCTGACTATTTCTTGTTTACAGACCTTAAAAAGAATTTAAAGGGGGGGGCAATTTTCAAATTATTCGGAGGTGATTGTAGCAGCAGAGCAGGATTTCAGTGACCAGACTTCAGACGTTTTTGGCAGGGGTACAGAAACTTCAGACACGATGTGCTAAGTGTGTCGAACTTCAGGGAGCATATGTTGAATAACTTGTAAGTTTCATGGCTCCACATCGTTTCCTTCTTGATCAGGCTTAGAACTTTTCAGCACCCTCTTGTAGCTTATCTTTTAATATTAGAAAAAACAAAATCTGATTAAGAAAGGAATAATTAGTAGAGCATATAAATTATTGCATGATAACTATAAGAATCAACCAGAGGAGGTTAGGAAGGACTGGGAAGAGAGATTAGATAAGCAATTCACAAAAGAAACAATGGGGGAATATTTGTATGTCTCCCAAATAAGCAACAAAAGCTAGACGATTTGGGATCTTTGCCTGGAAGTGCTTACAAAGGTATTTTATACCCCAAGCAGACTTCAAAGAATTTTTCCTCATGTAGACAGCAAATGTTGCAGGTGTGATGGGGCAGAAAGAGATAAATGCGAACATATTTTCTGAGAGTGTAATGAGTTGGTAGACTTTAAAGATTCCTTGTAGACTGCTCTATTGGAGATGATGGGTGAGCAAGTTGGAGTGACTAGTGAAATGATTTTTTGACCTATAATGCAAACTCAGAATTGTCTAGACATAGTAAGGTCTTGCTGAGTCTAATTATGGTGGCTACCAAAAAGTAATTACTAGAAAATGGAAATCAAAGTCAAACCAACTTTACTAGAAGTAGTGGAGATAGTAAGAGAGTTAAAACAAATGGAACTGGGAGCTTTAGAAAAGGGTAGGAGCAAATTACACAAGAAAAAATGGGAACCGTGGGATCAATACATGCAGAGGAGGAATGAGGTTTAAAAGAAGGCAGGATTTGAATGTGCTATGTAATGGGTGACTGACAATGGCTGGATATGTTAAAAGTGATGTATAAAGTTTGCAGCTATAGTTGTGTCACACCGTTTGGAATGTATAATGTTTGCAACTAAGATCGTATAGCTCTGGTTTATCATCATTTATATAAATGTAACATGACGTATGTCATAAGTGATCATTTAATAAAGATGTTTCTTGTTAAAAAAGAAAGACCAAAATCTGATCTCATTCAAGAAAAGACTCAAAGATTTTCTAGCATACTCCTATAAAGGACAATTTTCCCAAGACAACAGTTATTCAAACAGGTAGAGCACCCTATATATTCAATGTAATTTATTTATTTATTACATTTGTTATCTAGGTAACTGAACTAAACCATGGACCCTTTTCAACCATGGAACAGGCCAGGCAGGCAAAAAGAAGCATACAGTTATACCAAGAAGAAAAACAGCAACACAGAAGCATTATACAAGAACAAAAATAGGTAACATAAGCATACAAAATTACTCAAGAGACAGAATCTGTTTAAAATGTCTTATAAAAAAAATTTGCAGTATTTACAATGTGCAAATGAAAACTGCTCAAGAGGTAAAACATATTTATAAATGTAATATGATGAAATTAGTATTTACAATTTGGGTAAATGAAAAATGGAAAAAAATGTCATCCTCTGCAGTATTGTAAGTGATACTTTTGATTGTGTTGTTATTGCCACTACTGTCAACTTTTTCTTATGTAACTTACATTTATTTTTTAACCATTCATTTGGTTTGTCTTATATTAAAAGCAACCATTTTGTATGCCTCTGGTGTAGGTTATGACTGAAAAGGGGTTTGTTTGACAATCAGTGACATGGAGCTGTGAGATACTTAAGCAGTGGTTACAGTGGGGGTAATGTGAATTTTTGCAAATGCTCATTTGGCTTTATTATTGAACTAAAAGACTGGAAATCTGTGGATATTAATTTTTAAATACATACATCCCTAGTCTGAATACAGTAAAATTGTAGTTCCCCTGTTAGAAACTGTTAATGGTGCATATGAACAGAAAGAGGGACTATACAAAAGATGCTCACATCTGGATGGCAAGTGTGTACAGCTGTACTCAAGATACAAACATGTTGTAGCATAATGTTTTATAATGGACATACTTTAAAATATCAAAGTATAAATACATTGAATAAAGAATATCAATCCAAAAAGATCAGAACACTAATTAATGTGAAAAAAAAACTCATATGCTCATATGTTTTTTTTTTCAGGAGACAACCCCATTAATTATATATGGCGACTCCAAGATCTCTTTGTAGTGGGAAAAGGATAACATTCCATGATCCCCACTGTTCATGATCTCGCACAAACTTAACACCGACAGAAGCAATTAAATGACTTTTGACCACTCTTGCTAGCTGAAAAACTGATATTACAAACCATCAATTATATGGATGCTTTCCATTACAGCATAACCTACTGAATAAACTCTGAGGGAATGTAGCGGGGGAGCTTCAGATTACTTCAACAATGCCTTAGCTTGGAAAAATGTTTGCAATCAGTAGATGACAACACTGCTGAAAGGATGCTGGTAAAAGTAGATGACACAAGACCCACAGAGCATGTAATAAACTAGTCTGAAAAGACTGTTTGCAGTAATATATTTGAAACATGGATAACAAGACAAATAGATTGATATGAATATAGATTCTAAAAGATGCTGAAGATAGGTGAAAAGGTACATTTAGTCTGATATTACAAATGTTTGGTTATATGGATTCTTTCCATTATCATATAACCTAATGACCAGGCTGTGAAGAAATATAGCTGGACACCTTCAGATTACTTCAGCCAATGCATTAGCTTGGAAAAATGTTTGCAGTCAGTAGATGACAACACTGCTGAAAGGATGCTGGTAAAGGAGATAGCACAAGACCCGCAGAGTATGTAATAAATTAGTTTGAAAAGGTTGTTTGCCGCAATGTATTTTGAAGGTTCTACCTGACTTCGTCGACAGCGCAGAAGACCGACAGCGGAATTCGGAGCTCCAGAAGACCGAAAACGAAGAAGACCGACGCGAATCGCGAGTGGCAGAACATCGACAATGCAGAAGACCGACACGACGGATGACAACACCAACGCCGAGGATGCCGACATGGGGAAAGGCTGTGTGAGTATGCGTAGTGACGGACGTTAAGTGCGAGCAGGTAAGTGTGGAGATTGACGGTCTGTGGGGATAGGGGTGGGTTAAGTGAGTTAGGGTTAGGGAGGCGATAGGGGTGGGTTAAGTGAGTTAGGGTTAGGGCGATAGGGTGGGTTAAGTGAGTTAGGGTTAGGGAGCGATAGGGGTGGGTTAAGTGAGTTAGGGTTAGGGAGGCGATAGGGGGTTAAGTGAGTTAGGGTTAGGGAGCGGGTAGGTAAGTGTGCGATAGTGACGGACCTTAGGGTTAGGGTAAGGTTTAGTGTGGGCTTGTAAGGATTTTGGTGTGCTTGTGTTGTGTGTGTGGTTTGTGGAATGGGGATGTGTTTTGTTTTTAATTGTTATTGTGGTGTGTGCAGTGTATGGGGTTTCGTGTTTGTGTACCGTCGGTTATTTCGTTGTCGGTTATGTGTGTTTTCGTGTTTATGGACTGTCGAATATGTGGTGTCGGTGATGTGGTTGTCGGTGTTGTGTGGTTTCGACTATGTCAGGTAGAACCATTTTGAAACATGGGTAACAAGAAAATGCACAGATATACATACAGATACTTAAATATACTGAAGACAGATGAAAAAAAATGTGTGTTATTCACATTGGTGAACATTAACTGACCAGGAAGCACCAAAATATTTCACTGTGAAACTAAGTTACCCATTTGCACCCTTTTAGTTGTAATATTATATTTAGTATTTACCGGCAATGACTAAAAGATACCTTATTCTGGTCACAACATTTTAAAATATAATTTTAAAGCAAGCAGTTTTAGTAAGTGACCTTGCACCTGTGCAATGATGTCTTGCATTCACTTAATCCTTTCCTCTCATTATATTTTCTCATGTGAATATCCATGTTTACTCTTATAATCACTGATGACATCTGGATCAAATATACAGCATGAAAACATGCCAGAAGGGCTTCCCCCTAAAAATTAATTAAGAGATAGCCAGGAGCTCTACAGTGAATTAATTCACTAAAATATATAACAAACCTCATCTTCAGTTGATGAGGCAAAAGTCCATGAAGCTGAAGAGAAATCACAATTTTTATTTTAAGGCCACACAGCTACTTCCACGGAGTGAGTGCAAAATGTTGGATTGTCTCTGCCTAATCAGGCTGCTTTGCAGTTCGTGCAAAATATCCAAGACATAATAGTACAAATTAAGTTTCTGAAAGAAGAGATGATTCCAACATAGGAGTACACAGTAATAAAAATTTAGTCAAGTCAGTAGATAAGCAACTCTCATGTTTAGAAACATTTGCATAGACTAGAGAGACCTCAACAAAATTATAATGTCCGTTGTCAGGTTGGAAAATGCCTACAAAATAAGAAAGACTGCACTAGGTGTAGAAAATATCAGCTTTTCAGGCTTCTTAGAAGGAGGTGAAGGTCTTAGTACAAAGGACTTTGTGAGATAGCTAATCTCTACATTAATCTTGATCTGGATGAGAAGGAACTAATTAAAGACTTCCACACTCCAGTAACAGCTAGCAATCCTTATAGGTACATGTTCACATTCAGATTTATTTAAGTGTTTAAGAATCTAATCACTGTAAAACAATTTTAATTAAGCAATGAATCTACATCAGGTAAACAATGGCAATTAAAAGTAGGAAATGTTACAATAGTTAAAGTCAATAATTAAAAGTTAGTTTGAACAAATATCACTTCAGGGACTTCCTGAAGCTGCTTGAGAAAGGAAGACTCCAAAGAGCACCTTAGCAGTAAATTCTAAATGCAAGGAGCAGAAAAGCAAAGGACTGTACATCTGAGGGTTCAAGCCATAACCTCAGAAGTATCAGAATTTCTAATGAGGGAGAGTGGACTATACGAGAAGAGTTTTATGGAACTAGCAACTCTTTATGACGGGGCATAGTATCACAGAGGGTTAGGTAAGTAACCACCAGAAACTTTTAAATCTTTCTTGTCTGCTATGACCTTAAGGAGTGGATCCTCAAATCTTTGCAGATTCCTAGCAATGTCTTGCTTTATAATAACTATACCCATAATGAAAAAGATTTTTTGTTGGGTACCAGATTTTTGATGTTTGGAGAAAATCTTAGTCTACAACGCACTTAAAGAATAAAATTAAGTTTACATTTCTGTTTCCAACAGTACTAACATTCTTTTTTTAATCCAGAGAGCAAGAATGACTATTTTGACTCAGAAAGTGCCATCTAGGACATAATTAAATTATTGCACCTCAGTTACAGTCTTGGAATTTTGGGAACAAGCTAGATGGAGAAGTGACACATGCTTCAATAGGATCCTTATGACTTGTTTAAGGAAGAGATGATACTCTGTCAGTTTTGTTTTTTCTCTATAAGAATGATAAAAAGTTTTAAAATGCCTTGATGGTGTGATCTACTTTATTACACTGGTTAATGGAGGATATACTTAGCAACTATTTCCATATGCGGGGTCCTGGTGGTCTCTCTTCTGTGCAAAACACTTACCTTCTGTTTCAAGTCACTTTATTTGTCAATCTTTCTGGTTTTGGTCTAACCATGTGAATTTATTTTTTTTTCAACAAATTCTAATAGACAATCTAGTGACTCATGATAACCTTTACAGAGAAGTTATTCTAAGTGTACCGTTTGGATTTTTTAATCTACCATCTCCCAAGAGCACCCCATTTGGCCACTCATTTTCATTTCACATTACCAGAATTTTGTATTCCATTATAGTCAGAACACTACGGAATAGAATAGTTGTCTAACAACTTGCTGCAACCATTGATTTTCATAAAATGTTTTGCAGTAGGCCAAACATCATCTATATGTATATCTCCTGTCACTGGACTGTGTCCAGTGTCTTCAGTGGCATTGCCCATTTGAAATAAGTTTTTGGACCAGATCCCAAAGGATCAAGGCCACACTGTGGAAGACCTGTAATGAGAAAGAATAATTATCCTGAGCAGTTCGGTGGGTGGTTCATGAATAAACTTGAGCCTATGGGAAGGTGGCTATGTCTGCACATGTTCACGGTTACCATATCTAAAGCAGCGTTCAACTTCAGTCACTGCAATGTACCTTAGCAATATAATGTGATTGCATAATGTTTACGAGGTGCCTTACGTCAATCTATCCCCCACTATGGAAGACTCTAGGGAATTAGGAAGGAGGAGAGGGCAGAAGACATCTGAATGTACCCATGTGATGAATGATGCAACTATATTAGGCACAGTAACATTAATCCACTGACACTCCATTAGAAATTGTTGCCACATTTTGATAATTTCTGAGAAGACAGTATCAAATGATAAACAGTGACAAACTCCAAAGAAGAGTAAAAATATATCCATGTCTATTTTAAAAATGTTCTTGTTTTTAGGCCAGTTGTCCTTGTTAAATGGACTTACAGAAGTGCCTGAGTAAGTTAGTTTTAAACACCGGACAATGCAACAACATAATGGAGTAAAAACTTCTTGAGAAGTGTGACAGATAAAATTGTACGTTTAAGGCATGAGTAACTTTTAAAAATCATTTATGTATATATGTATGTATTTATTTATTTATGATTTGCTGATTGGGTTATTCCCACTCCCGCTAGGTCTCAGACTTTTTTCCAAGATGTACCTGAAGTGGCATTCATACTGACTAGGGGGACCAACAATACTCTTATATATAGAGACAATGATCATGCCTATAAACTATCAAATATCAGGAAAAGTACAATCCATTAATGAAAGTCTTAAGAGATAAAAGAACTAAAACTTGTGCTTTCCACCCCTACAGGACATAAGGTATAGAGTACCGAAAAATAAACCTTTGCAGTATTCCAGAGAACTTAGGCCATCTCTAACCTGAACTAAATGGCGTGGGCTACTGGACAAGATAAACATTCCTGGAATCCAGAGCATATAACTGTTTCATCTTTCTCAGTATTAAAGAAGTCATTGAATCTATCATAAAACAATAGCAGAGGATTCTTCTCTTGACTTTTGAGGACTGACATTGAACATAACGTGGATAATGACAGCCCTCTTTGTTCCTATTTCATTTTTATTTGGATGTAATAGGAAATACTCCCTTCAGCATAATTTTGATTGACTACATACAAAGAGTACAATTAGTGCTGTATACATCTGACTGAATTTAGTGATTAGATTTGGCTACATTTCTCTTGTGTTACAACTACATAATTTTTTTTTTTACTTCCTTCTTCAACAGGGGTGGTTTATATCTTGGGATGTTCATGTAAAAATATGTGGTATATAGGACAAACCAAAAGGATGGTTAGGATACGGATTTTAGAGCATTTAAAAGACATAAGGAACCAAAATTTGTTTAGCCCTGTTGCTAAGCATTTTCAAGAAAAACATGGTGGGTCTTCTAATAGCTTAACATTTAGTGTTTTGGGAAACCCTTCCTTCAGAGGGGAGATGATGTTGTAGGAAAATTATTGGAACTTGAGACTAGAATGATTTTCAAGTTCCATACTTTAAAGCCCAATGGTATGAATCAAGAATTAGGCATTTAATGAATTATTGATGTTTAGTACACGCTCACTTATTTATTTATTTATTTATTTATTTATTTATTTATTTATTTATTTATCCATTTATTTATTTATTTATTTATCTATTTATTCATACATTTATGCATTTATATATTTATATTCATGTTATATAAATTTATGGTTGGTTTAAGGTCACTTTAAATAATCCTTTATTGTTAAATTGATTAATTAGGGGATTAATTTGTTTATTGTTTAAATGAGAAGTGTATATA
Organism: Protopterus annectens; assembly: GCF_019279795.1. Classification (NCBI taxonomy): domain Eukaryota; kingdom Metazoa; phylum Chordata; order Ceratodontiformes; family Protopteridae; genus Protopterus; species Protopterus annectens. Next base: position 1,387,903,921 of record NC_056746.1, on the reverse strand, counting down.
AATGTTATGAGTGCATTGAATTAACTGTGATCCTTGAAGGCGAACTGCCGAGGTACCAGATCGTTCATTAAAAGGAAAGCAAGTTACTGGTGAAGTACTGGCTGGCTGTGTGTTTTTTTATTTTTGAATTGTGAAGTGTTTTTGTCATCCTACAGTGTTTACACCAGTGAAATTAGGCAGTGTTTCCTTTATTTTCACATCTTCTCCACCCCATCATGTCTGATGAGGGGCGATAGCTCTTTACTTGGTATCTTTGGGCTGGTTGACTCAGAATGAGGGCTACAGTTACCTCCTGTGATTTTTTGTTTCAGTGAGCCAGGTATGGTGAACAGTGCTACCTTAAAAGGTACAGTACTACCTTAAAAGGTGTTGCAGATGACTTTGAAGTCAGTATATTGGTCTATGTAATTTTGCTGGGCTTCCATACACTATTGCATATATTACAATTGTATGTGTACAGTTGTTTGCGCTGATAGTTGTTCATGTTTATCTGCTTGCTTCACAGAGTATTAATAGTGTGCTCTGCAGAATATTTTGTATTTTATCTCCAATGATTTCACAACATCCTGGAAAAGAGTAAAGACAGCTATTTTCATTGCCTGTCACTGTTCACTGTTTCTCTGAGGTGCACAGACCTCAGAGTAAGAATAATAAATTAAGAAGTGTTATGGCATGGAGGAGGGTCTTGGTCCCCTTGTAAAGACACTGTTCAGCTGCCCTTGTAACTGCACAGGCCTGAGGACCTGTTTTCCATGTTTGTGTAGCTGAGCTGTTAGTCACAATGAATAGTTGTCAAACATTTGGGATACAGGTTTGGTAGCTTCAACAAGATTTGAATCCCTTTTGATGCAAGGTCATACTTAGGATTTAGTTTTCATATGAACTGCAAAAAAAATATATCTAAAGCTAATCAACCGTGTTTTGTGTAGGTAACTGCATGGTAGCTGGATGTTGTGCTGAGTACATTGAAGGAGCTATAGAGTTTTAGCCTAGTAGATGTGTAATTTAATAGCAGTATAGCAATAAAAGAACAGATGGTTAAATTCTGCATAGAATATGATTTACATATGATCAGACAGCATTACAGATAGTATGAAGCCTGTGATGTTTTCCCTTCTCTGTCCTTATTTGCTCTTTCCTGAGTATACTTGATAAATTTGTTTATAATAATGTGTATAGCAGTTCCAATCATACAGCAAATATTTTTCAGTTGTCACAGTTTCTGAAATAACTGCTAAGATGACATTTTATTGCCAGAAATGGAATATGTTCTCCCAATCGCTACCTCAAATTCCACTAATGCTGTTAGTCTCTTCTGGAGCACTTTTAAATGAATTTCTCTGTCTGGACCACTGCCTTTTGATGTAGTAATCAAAGTGACATCATAGCATAAACAATGCTAGTAGCATAGCTGCTCATACTTTCTGGCTACTAATCCTGGTGTGTTCTCCTTATTTGGCTCATAATATTAGAAATCACTTCATTACTATCTCCCAAAAATCTCAAATCAAGGGGCCTATACTTTAAAGTGGCCAGTATTTCTTGACTTGTTTAGACAAAGGTTTTTAGTAATATCACAACTGCAAAATGGAATCAATGTCTTCAAGAAAATATAAACAAGCAGAATTTGACTTTTCTGAAAATGAAGCTACCAGATCACCTCTCCTCTGTTATAAATTTCAATGTTTTATAGAAAACAACAATTTGCTAGCCTAAGTATTTAATTTTTGGAGATGTTGTTATGCATTCAAAATGGCCACCCCCTTGTTGAGTTGATATATTCTTCGCTGTTAGGTAGTATTCTTTTGTTTGATTAGATATTGTGTGTTTTTGATGATGGGTTGTTAATTTTCTTTTGCTGTGCTTCTTTTTCTTTAGGAAGTATTTATTTTGCTCCCTGTGACTGTTGGAAACACGTACTTTGATACATGTGATTTAATGTTTTATTGAGTTGTGCTTGTGAAATGATTTTGCTGTAGTGTAGAGTAGGCAAGCTGATACATAACAAGATACCAACCAATACCTCAGACAAAAGGGAACAAACTGATATAACTGAGTGTGCTAATTATAATAGTTGGCAAGGAACTGCATCTAGTTAGAAGAGATTGCTAGAGTAAAGAAAACTGGAACAAGTAGATTAGGAGAGAATGCTAGGAGGGTAGGACCAGGAAGGGAAAAAGTAAGGCAATGGGAGAAGAGAAGATGGGGATGGGATAATAGTAGGTAGTGCAGCATATCTGAAGATGCAGAGTAATGATAAAGTAGATATAGTTTTAGAAGGAAGTTACCAGTACTGGTGAGTACCATGTGACTTCCCAGAATTCTGCTGGAGTGAAGTTTCTGGTGGGTGTTTAACATGTCTCTCACATTTTTATTCTATAAGTAATGACATTATATGTACTCAATATCGATATATATTTAATATTACAGTATGACTAGCTAATCCTTTATTAAAGCAAAGTACCTGTTTTTTTCAGCCTCTGCTACCACACTAAATAAAATGATAAAATCTTAAAGATCTCAAGGATTGTGACATGATATATGTGACAGATGGCAGTACTTTAATGAACTGTGGGCAGGAGTGTTCCATCATTGTAGTAAAATTTTAAATATGGGGTGCTTGCTAACTTGTTTTAAAAGCATCTTTGCATTGTAGACATTTGCAATAATTGCTGTTATAATAAGGATACAATTTTATATCATAGCTGAGCTTAATTTATTCTTTTTATGGTTATGGAAATTCTTATTTAACAGGGCTAGGTCCATCTGTTTGACACAAAGGGTTATCATGCATGTGGACCATGTTGTGGGGCACAGTGTCTTACTTTAAATCGGTGGTGGTAGTGTTTCTGATGTTTAAATATTGCTATATTGCGGTGTCTCAGTAGCTATGGAAGAGGCATTTTACTTAGATTCTTCAATTCCAGTTCTTGAGAAGAAGGTAATTGTTATAAGTGAAGTGACTGAAAGATTTAGGCATCATATTATGGTCATCATTACTAAATAATGCCTGCTATTCATTTGTACTGATCTGCAAAATCTGAATAAAATAATTAAAAGAGAGCATTACACATTGCTTGCAGTTTGTGAGTAGTCTCATTTATGCCACATTCTAAGTTCTTTTCAGCACTAGATTCAAACCAGAGTTTCCATCAACTAATGACGCATTCTAAATTGCTGTAGCACAGGTAATTGAAGGGGTGGGAGATATTGTAAACATTGTTGATAATCTGTTAGCATGGAGACAGACACAAAGACAGAGGACAAGAGACTGATACAGTTGCTAAATAGATTAAGACAACATAATTCCAAGATGAAAAGGGCTAATGTTTATTTAATTTATTTTTTGTTTTATTTTATTTTACCTTTAACTGTGTAGGTGCACTGGGCCACAGACCCTCTGCAGTCACAGTGCAAGTCATAAGGCAATCACAAATATAGTACTATAGCTGCAGTAGTATAGTTGTAAATGTAGAACAAGAAAAGAGTCCATGAACTAGGTCAATATATGTATATATATATATATATATATATATATATATATATATATATATATATATATATATACAGAGAGAGATAAATAGATATACACACAGATACACATAGATAGAAAGAAGATTGCCTGAGCTGTAGCAGACAACCAATTGGCTTTTTATAGGATAGTGCAATGGTCCTTATTATCAGTATCAGTATTCATAATCAGAAGGGCTGAAACCAAATAATGAAAAAATCAAAATATTTTGTTAATGTGAGACTACAATACAAGAACAAATTATAGTGCTTCAAATTCTATGTAGTAACATGCAAAGTTATCCCTAATATGTTTGAGAAAAATGTTTCTGAGAAAGTTGTTAGAGCAACAGTTATTTTATTTATTTATTTACTTATTTATTTTTATCCTTTGTTGTCCTACAAAGGGAGATTTGAACAGGAAAAGAGTTTTAAAATGCACAAAAAACGAATTACAAGTGCTGGAACATTAGAATTATATGATGTAAATATTTAATTGTATTTCAAGTAGATACCATTAAGAGTGGTATAGTAACTGTGATGTTACAAAAGAAGAGACCATATATCAGAAAGAAAGGGAATGGTTTTCAATAGTGTATGGATTTGAGAAATTCCATGAATGTGTCTATGACAAAAAGTAAGAAGTTCAGGCAGAAACAATAGAAACACTTGCAGGGCATGTTCAGAAAGTCTTTGTGAAAGGTCTCTTCGTGATTGCAGAGGCTCATACTTAATTCCTAAGCATATAAATACACACCAAGCATGGCGCTACACATAGCAGCTATAAAGAACAGAGCATGTTTATCAGAGAAGCATGAAGACTTAGGAAAAGAAGAACAAGACATTGTTTTATTAATACTGCATCTCTTAATGACAGAAGAAAAGTAAAATAATCTCAGAAAAGTAGTGGCACCTATTTAGAGATACAGTTACTGAGAGGCGTTACAAAGAAAGGCTGATCTGAGCAAATAGGCCATATAGGAAAGAAAGTCAATCATATTTTCCTTAAAAGGAAGAAATATGTGGTTCCTTTACTTATTTTTTAAAGCTGACAAAAGTACAGTTCCCAGTAAATTGAGAAAATAGATAGTGAGAAGACAAAAGATCATAGTTGGGAATAGAGGAATACTTGTTAGGAATGTTGACTCAGGGAAAACAAGAAGTACAGAGTTCTACCACCTGCAGTGCATACCATAAGAATGATCTAGAAGGAGAGGTGTCAATTGATATGCTCCTTGTTTGTCCTGATAGTAAAGATCATAGTTATTTATGAAGTGTAGTGGACACACATTTAGAATGATAGAATGCACAAGGCAACTGCGTCATGTGGCCATTTACACCTTGGCAGTACCCACCCTAGGGCATTACCTCCTTTTTCTAGAAGTAATAGGCCATTCATAATGGTAGTGAATTTATGAATAGCCATTCAATTGCCTAATTCTTTATTAAAAGGAAGCTAGTGTGTCACCCTACTTAATAATAGGTTCTGGACTGCGAGATGTCTAATGGCCCAGAAGGCAAGGGACAAATGTTTCCTAAGGAATGCAGAGACAAGGCCTCCAGCCTCTCTTGGTAGCTCAAGTCCTTAAGGCCCACAAACTTCGTTGTCAGGAACCATTGAGATCTCTTCAACTGCTTGATGTGCTTAGTAAGATATATCCAAAAGAAGGCATTATATCTGATGATGGGTCTGATCAGTGCAGAATATAGAGTAAGGATTACTTTGGATATAGAGGAAATACCCTTTAAAATCAGCTGTACCAGACAGAATGATTTCCTGATAACTCTTATAACATGATGATCAAAGGAGAGTGAGTTGTCTACTCATGTTCCAAGGTCTCTCACAACATGGTTATTTTGGAGTGGGGAGTGGTCTTTATACTATCAGTTACATGGAGGGTCTTTGCCAAACACAACAATATTGCATTTTTAGCATTTAAATTTAGTCAATTTTCAGAGTATTAGCTATTAACATGTCTAAGTTCACTTTGTGGCTTCTGCACATCAGAAGGGGATTTGAATATAACACCCAGTTTGCATCTACAGAGTTGGTTAACCAGATTTTCCAATTTCTGATTTAGTGAGTAGAGAAGTATATACCCTCATGTTCTCTGGTGGCACACCTGCCACCCTCACAGTGTGGGTTCTGTCCCTCAGCCAATTAGTTATCCATATAACTAAACAGGAATCTATTTGGAGTAAATTTAGCGTGTTGATAATATTGGCACATGGTTTAGTATTGAATGCCTATCCACAAGTTGCTTTACCCTCTCAGAAAAATCCTCCCCAGTTTCATTAGCCAGGCTCTACCCTTGCAAAAAGTCAAACTGCAGTAGGTCAAGTCTTAGAAATTTTATATATCATAGTTTATAGGGTCTTTTCTGACCCATTCCATGGCCTTGTAGGCTGATCAATCTGTAATTCCCAGATCCATGCTGGGGCTGCCCTTCTGAAGTGGCATCACAACTGCTGTTCTTTAATCCTCAGGGACAAAGCCACTGGAAAAACTCAGGTAGAATAGTTGTTGGACTGGGTCCATCAATTCGTGATCCACAGGCAGCTTGGTACATTATTAGGTCCCGGACAAGATGCATTTTTTGTTTAGGAGAGTACTTTTAACAAGAGTTCTTTTGTAATGATAAGGGGGTTTGAAATCCATATGTATGTGTGGGTTTTGGATAGGTGTCTTTGGGGATAAATTTGCACTGATGTTTTTGCTGATATATTTGTGACACCCACTGGATCAGAGTCGATAGTGCTGTTATGAATAATCAAAGCAATGTTGGATGCAGTTTCATAACTTCAGACGTAAGTGGAGAAGGATTTGCAATTACCCTTAGCTTCAGATATGCTACCGATGTTCATAGGAAGCCTTTGTTTTCCTGATGGTATTTTCGGTATCTTGTATAACCATTGGATATTGATCTTGAATTGCACATCTCTAGCTTTGCTATACATTCTAGTACATTCTAATGAGCTTTTTCTTTTTATTGGATCGTTTATTTATGCACGCAGACCTCCAGGCTGGTTTTCCCTTACTCTTCCCGTTTTCTTTAATTTTGGTAGGGACTGTCAAATTTACGCAGTTTTCTACGTGAGCAAACAATTTATTTGCTTAACTACTAGTAATGTCATATTTTGGGGGTTACAGTTATACTTGAAGTTTGAATCTTCATCATAGAGTTATGGGAAATGTAGATGTGTGAAGTCCTTGAATATTGTGATATTTGAATTAGCTGGGATTTTGAAAGACAAGTTACCAGTTTGTGGTTGAAGTTGACTGGGGAAGGGTGTACCAGTGGGATAGAGCATAAAGATGCTGCATTTGTAAGGACAAGGTCAAGAATGTTATGCCCTCTATCGGACTATTTGACTATTTGATCCAGGGTATTCTTGTTTATGAAATCAGTGAATTTTTGGGCATAGCCTACATTTGAGGTATAGGTCTCCCAACTCATTGATAGATAGTTAAAGTCACCCAAGATGATGGAATTTTTATGTATCTGAAATTAATGCAATGTAGTTAAGAAATTGACATGTTTCTGGGGATCACCAAGGGGGTCCTGTAAAAGGTATGATCTGATAGTTGGTTCTATTTAGACTGAGTTAAAGCTCAATACGTTTAATTTGTGGATCTCTAGGGATCTGCCTTCAGGTAATGTCCTTATCAAATATGGATTCTCCACCACTGCTCTCATTGGGTCTGAAAGTGTGGTGGGTACAAAATGCTAGTGTATAGTGTGTGTTTTCTGCACTTTTAAATTATGTTTCAGTAATACTACATATGTCAATGTATTACAGATATGGGAGAGCTTCAAGCTCAATCTGTTACTTAGACTTCTATCATTGAGGAGCACCACAGTGATATTATCCAGTGCATTGTTTGTTATGTTTTTATGACTGGGAGAACTGTTAGCTAGACTCTTCCGAAAAATGTCCAAGGGGATAGCAAAGCAGTATGTGGAGTCATGGAATGGTAGGTGCAAGTTATCCTTGACAAAACAACTAGGACTGTGCAGCAGTTCATCCCGCGCTAACATATACATTCATCCCACGCTAACACATACGTTCATACCATGCTAACACATATGTTCATCCCACGCTAACACATACGTTCATCCCGCACTAACATATACATTCATCACACACTAACACATACGTTCATCCAACGCTAACACATACATTCATCACACACTAACACATACGTTCATCCCACGCTAACACATACGTTCATCCCACAGTAACACATACATTCATTCCACACTAACACATACATTCATTGCACACTAACACATACGTTCATCCCACACTAACACATACGTTCATCCCACAGTAACACATACATTCATCCCATGTTAGCACATACGTTCATCCCGCACTAACACATACGTTCATCCCGCACTAACACATACGTTCATCCCACGCTAACACATACGTTCATCCCACACTAACACATACGTTCATCCTGCAGTAACACATACATTCATCCAGCGCTAACACATATGTTCATCCCACGCTAACACATACTTTCATCCCGCGCTAACACATACATTCATCCCATGCTAATACATAAATTCATCCCACGGTAACACATACATTCATCCCGTGCCAACACATACGTTCATCGCACACTAACATACATGTTCATCCCACGCTAACACATACATTCATCCCGCACTAACACATATGTTCATCCCACGCTAACACATACATTCATCCCATACTAACACATACATTCATCCCACGCTAACACATACGTTCATCGCACACTAACACATACGTTCATCCCATGCTAACACATACGTTCATCCCACATTCACATATACATTCATTCCGCGCTAACACATACATTCATCGCACACTAACACATACGTTCATCCCACGCTAACACATAAGTTCATCCCACAGTAACACATACATTCATCCCACGCTAGCACATAAATTCATCCCACACTAACACATACCTTCATCCCACACTAACACATACGTTCATCCCACGGTAACACATACGTTCATCCCACACTAACACATACGTTCATCCTGCAGTAACACATACGTTCATCCAGCGCTAACACATATGTTAATCCCATGCTAACACATATTTTCATCCCGTGCTAACACATACATTCATCTCATGCTAATACATACGTTCATCCCACGCTAACACATATATTCATCCCGCACTAACACATAACTTCATCCCACACTAACACATATGTTCATCCCGCACTAACACATACGTTCATCCCACGCTAACACATATGTTCATCCCATGCTAACACATACATTCATCCCACGCTAACACATACATTCATCTTGCAAAGAAGTCAGGATACAAGGATTACGAACAATGAAATGTTGGCTGAACATTCAACATTAGGAGGTAAAATGATAGCACTGCTTGTCGAATTTATGGAAGTTATTTTAAATAATAACTTTGTATACTTTAGTGGGGAATTATTTAGACAAAAAAGGGGAGTAGCCATGGGGATCCCTTGTGCCTCCGCTTACGCCAACATTGTGCTAGGGTATTGGGAGTCAAAATACATATTCAATACGCGGTGGGTGGAACATCTGGTACATTACCAATGCTATTTGGACGATATCTGTATTTTTTGGAAGGGCAGCATAGAGGAACTTGAACAATTCATTGAACACATTAATAGTAGTACAGACTTTCTGAAATTCACATATAATATCAGTGTTGACAGCTTGCAATATCTCGATGTGGATTTACGTAAGAATACAGAAAAAGATTGTTTCATGTCGTGTATACATAGAAAAGACAGCTATTCTAATATGTTCTTGCACTACAATAGTAACCATCCCTTATTTCAAAGGAAAGGAATCATCAAAGGGCAAGTAATTAGGGCAGCCAGAATGTGTAGTGAAGATACTTTATTCAATGTTGAATGTTTATTTTTGAGAGGATTATTTCAGGAGAGGGGGTATCCCACACAGTTAATAGATTCAGTAATACTAGAAGTAAAAAGCCAAAGGATGGGAAAATACTTCCCTTTACTAGGAGAAGAGCGTAGATACCAACATAGTAGAACAGACAACAAATTAAAAGAGCAAGGATGTCTGTTTGTTCACACAAATTGTAACGAAAGTTTATCAGTAGAAAGGGTTATCGACAAATACTGGCCAATAGTAACCATGAATGAGGAATTTAAGAAAATGCTTGGAGGTAAACCGCAGTTTATTAGAAGAAGAAATAAAAATTTGAAGGAACTGCTTGAGACAAGCCATGAAGTAAAGCAAGTTGGGGTGAATCAAAAGACTGGAACATTCAAATGTAATACTTGTAAGCAGTGCCCCAATATTATTAACAAAAAAGGGTTTTACTTGAAGGCAAGAAAAATGTACATAAAATCTCCGGGGTACTTTAACTGCAAGGCGAAGGGCGTGGTTTACCTTGGGTTGTGTCAGTATTGCCAAAGTTTTTACATAGGCAAAACAGAGAGGACGTTGGCAAAAAGAATATACGAGCACCTCTATGAAATTAGCAAAGGGAAAGAAACGAATGCATTTTTTAAGCATTCATTGACTTGTGATGGAATGGAGTTAAGGTTTATAGTGTTAGAACAGGCACACATTAATCCCAGAGGAGGAGACTGGGAGACATCCTTAGAGTACAAAGAACTGCTCTGGCAGGTAAGATTAGAAGCAGCTAAGCCCCCTGGCCTTAATGGAGCCATTAGTATTGCAAGTTTACTAAGAATTAGAAGAGCGAAGTTATAATATAATAAAAAGGTAGAACATACAATATTCTAAACAGACCACAAGGGACATGTACTAGGGTGGGGGTCTCACAAGTTTTAATAGTATATGACATTAGGTATAGTAGTTTTTATGGCCTGGAGAGGTATATTACAATAGTATATAACACTTGGTGTTATTTAGGAAGATCTTGTCAAAGCTCAAAAGCCTTAAGAAACAAATACATGATGTACAATATTTAAGAGATGTAGGTAGATGTAAATGACTGCGTACTACAAAGTTTTAGTTAGGTAGTTTTTAACATGTTGTAGTTATGAAGTATTGAAGAATTTTGATATCCTAACTAACAGCTATTTTAGCTGTTAGTAGGTTCAATAGTTTTGAAAAGTTTTTTAATATGTACATTTTAATATACATTTTTAAATGTTAACAATGGCTAAATATATTTGCAAAAGACAATGTTTTTGTATCCCATAGTAGAGTGGAATAAGAAACTGTGTATTTTAACATTGTAGTAAAATTAATATTATCAATTTGTGACAATGTTAAAAGGGGCTCTACCTCTTTAATTATAAACGCAACAATAGATTAATTGAATGTCAATTAAATAATTGGGATTTGGTAAGGGTAGTATAAATGAACCCACCAAACCATGTAATTAATGTCTTGAGAAAGCCTGGGAGGGCCCGGGTGAAAGCGCTTGACGATATACCATATTTTGGATGTGTTCTATGTGTTTTAACGCTGTGCTGGTGAAGCTATAAAATAAACAACTTTCGTTTTGCACTTTGTTCGTAATCCTTGTATCCTGACTTCTTTGGATTACCAGTTGGTGTTTTTTGTAAGGTGTTTCGTTTTTGTGATACATTCATCTTGCACTAACACATAACTTCATCCCACACTAACACATACATTCATCCCACGCTAACACATACTTTCATCCCACGCTAACACATAGTTCATCCCATGGTAACACATACGTTCATCATGCACTAACACATCCATTCATCCCACGCTAACACATACTAGATCCCGTTGAACGATACTAGTTGTTTTGTTAACTGCTGAAATCAGTCATCTTTTCCTTGTACCTTCACAACATTTTTGGTGAATATAGGATTGTACACAGTTCCAGTGTCTTTCCTGCAGTGGAGTCATACATGGAGAGCTTGGAAATGTCCCTCTGCATATCCTTTAGGTTTTGCATGCCAGGTAATTTACACCTACATGGACCCCCCACCACCATGTTGGAAATGTCCCTCTGCATATCCTTTAGGTTTTGCATGCCAGGTAATTTACACCTACATGGACCCCCACCACCACCATGTCATATTGATACTTATTCATTTTCACCATCTTGAAGGACCTTGACACATCAGAGATACTGGCACCTGAAAGACAATGCACTGTTACCCTTGTTTGCACAGCCTTGTGAAAACAGAGTCTGTGTGCCTTACTTTGTAGTCACCAAACACTATACATTTTTATTAGCAGACATTTTAACCGAACTTGTTTAGGGTGATTTTATTTTCCTGGTGACTCTCAGTTGCAGTATATGTTCAGGTATTTAATTTCCACTGAGATCTAGTTTTGTCAGACTTTTCTGAGAGAGTTGCCTTCATCTTAATTAAATGTCTACATCTTCCGTGGGTAGTTTGCAATGGGGTAAGTAGTAGTTTATTTTCTGTGATAAACAGGCAGTGGCTACACTGCCTGAGTACACCAAGTGCTATACAACTGCCAACTGCAGGAAGACATGCTGCTGACTTTCCATTTAGTCCAAGGTTATAAAAATGTAGGGATATAAGAATTATTTGTACAGTATTTGGTTTGCTGGACACTTCTTTTTCTTTCAAATCATTATGAGTACAAACTATTAAATGCTCTTTTCCTTGATAAATTCTTCTAAGTACAGCATATTATAAGTTAATAGGTACCAAAAATGTTTGTAGTATAGTAGTTAACTATTGGAAGTTCTCCACTAAGGTAGAACCAACTTACAGAACTTAGCTTGGTCCTAAATGTAGGTGTAGCACCTTTAGCACAGCCTGGCTGAAGTGGCTCTGAATACAATTGCTAGGGCTAAGGTTTCATTTGAAGGGCCTGCTTCTATCGAGTGCAAATATAACGGAGGTAGGAATTAAACAAACCAATAAAAAACAGCTTCTGGCTCTAGCCAATAATGCTAATCCCTACAAACAGCAGCAACACAGTATAATTACTGTATGAATTCAGTCAGATGACTGTACAACATGACACTTGAACTTCCAACAAAGAAAGCTAACTAAAATGAGCAAAATGTGTTTAAGTACCACTAAAATGGCAGAAATAGTTAAAATGGAGGGGAAACAGCAGATTTATCACAGGAAAGCAACACAATAATTAATGACTTCAGTCGCATGACTGCACATATATAACACAATCAATTTCCAGTAAGGAAAATGAAAAAAAAAAGCAAAACTTTTTAAAAAACACTAAAAAAGAGGAACGCAGTAGATGATGATGAGTGCAGAAGAGGTAAAGTATTCCTCTGATTTTTGGATTTTTGGCTTTAACATGATAACTTTTTCTGCACATGGCACTGTTGATCAGCATTCTAAGACTTCTAGCAAAGACACCCAACAAGCCTTAGTAAATGCAATGTAGCTGAGTTAGGAATTTAAACAACCCAATGAAAAAAATTCCAACAGTTTTTTGTTCTAAGCAATAATGCTGGCTTTCCAACAGCATGAACATATCCTCTCCAAAGAATAACCACCACTATCTATCAGACTCCCCACATACTTGGTTAACATTTTCTGTAACAGTAACTAAGCTATAAATAGTACAAACAGATGGAAATCAGCAGATTTAACAAAGCGAAACAATGCAGTAATTAATGAATTGATCCACTTCAAAGATGTTATGTATCTAATATGTACAGATTATTGTTCCAAGTTCTCTGAAATAGTCAGATAGACACAATAAGTGGAAGTGTGATTATTGCATTAAATTAGATATTCCTGATTGTTGTTGTTGTTGGTCTTTCAGCTTTTCCCGGTTAGGGGTCGCCACAGCGGAACTCCGGTCCGCTAATGATTGACAGTAGATTTTTACAAATGCCGAGGTGCCAGCTCGACGGTCCAACCTTCGACAAAGGCATGCCCATTTACGCATGTCTTTCAAATGCCCACCCAACCGCGGGGAGGACATGCAGACTCCACACAGAAGGCACTCCCCGCACTCCAGCCAAGAATCGAACGGGACAGCAAGCAACAATGCTACCACTGCACCACCGTGGATTTAAATGAGATATTCCTGATGTTAACCTCAAACTGTCATATCAGACAATGATCTACAATATAAAAGTTAGAAATTCAAATGATGTGTGAATCAGTGGGAATTCAAACATATAATATGCAGTCAACATTATCTGCTATCTTATGGGCAAGTGGAGAGAACCATCCTTATAATGAAGACTCTCACAAGAAAGAGCTGTAATATGAGGAGTTTCATTTTATAATTGAACTGTTGATGCACAAAAGGATGAAAAGCAAGTGACATGCTTCAGCTACAGGAATGTTACCTGAAAATTAATTTGAAGTATATGAGATACTGAAAAGAAATCAGCATAGACAGAAATAATACTATGAGAGAACCTGGAGACTACTAGATTTACAAATGGGAGACAAAGTAAGAATATAAAAGACATGGGAGAAGTTTCCAGCTTGAAGCTCAGGTTGTTGTCAAAGCAGCTAAAACGTAAATGCTGAGCCTCCCAAAAACATGGTTTCCAACAAGTGTGCTGATTAAGAAAATGTAGTTACCTCACAGCAAGAGGTTCTCCCGTTCGATTCTCCACTGGGCTTGGGAGTGCCTTCTGTGTGGAGTCTGCATGTCCTCCCCGCGGTTGGTTAGCGTTCGAAAGACATGCGTGCATAAATGGGCGTGCCTTCGTTGAAGGTTGGGCGTCGAGCTAGCACCTCGGCGTTTCGTAAAAAATCTACTGCCAATCATTAGCGGACCGGAGTTCCACTGTGGCGACCCCTTACCGGGAAAAGCCGAAAGACAAACAACAACAACATAAATGGAATGTGAAAATGTAGTAAAGTCAGCATATTGCCTCTCCACCACTAACTCAGTAGCCAAATGTACATTACTAGAGGATGGGAAAAGAATGGAAGGGACTACTTTATTCTAGGGCATGATCACACTCATTAAAGAATCTTATGTATGCAAACATGAAGTATAATAGGATAAAGTTAGAATTAATATGCATTCATAAAGATAGGGAGTGTCCTATAACACAAGAGGAAATTCACAGACAGTTTGGTAAGGTATTACATCCTGTACCTTTAGTGCCTAATTTAACTCAGGACTTTATAACTGGGTAAGACTTCTCTTAATTCAAAGCAGAATGAAATTTGTGGGAGCAGGGAGCACAAACAGATACCCTGTGGCCTGAATATACCGCTAGTAAAAATGGACGAGGCTTAGCAGAGCAGCCTGACACACTACTAAGAACACATAATCCTGAACATACTGCTAGTAAAATTGGAATCAGGGACAATAGTAGTCTGACACATTGGGCGAAGAGGCTACACCTTCATCTTTATGTCATCGTAGTGATAAAAGTGCTCCTCAGATAGAGATTTGCAGACATGCAATGAGAATATTAAGAAAACATAGAGGGAGGGAGATACATTAAACAAGGTCAGAGAAAGTATACCCAGAATAAAAAGACAAAAATATGAGCAGATTGTGCTCATCCTACATCCATGTTTTGAGTAGAAGAATGACTTTATTCAGGATAACTATACACAAAAAAGTACTAAACCAGCTTTTAGCTCTAATGTTCTTTTAGAATCAATATGATGTAACTGTCACATAGTTCGATTCTGGGAGGACATGTACAGATAAACAAGATTAAAGATAGAATTTTAGTGAAATGTTATGGGCCTATTGTAATGAAAGGCATTGCAAACATCTGTGCATCCACAGATTGCATAAAGACTACACCATATCCTGTATGAAGAACACTGATGATTTCCCTGCCTGTTATTGAAGTCCCATTCCAATGGATAGCCATGAATCTTGTAGGTCCATTGTTAAAAATCTAGTAATGGCCACCAATGCATTCTATGGTTGTTGACTATGTCACTAAGTTTCCTAAAGCAGTAACCCTGGAAAATGGTAAGTCAATAGCAAAAGATCTAGTATTACCTTTCTTCTCATTAAGCATCAGCAAAAAAAATATTCATAGACCAGAGAATCCGATTTATGTTCACGGCAATGTGCCAGCTCTTCCAGTGTTTGAAGTGTCACAGTTGAGAACTTTAGCACCCCACCCCAAAACTCATGGGTTAGTGGACTGCTTTAATAAGACTCTGAAGGCAATACTAAAGAATACCATACAGCAGGATGGTAAGAACTGGGAGCACTTACTTCCCTACTCATGTTTGCTGTGAGAGAGATGCCCCAAGCTTCAACAGAAGTTACCCAATTTGAGTGAGTTTATGGGAGGCATTCCCAAGGCTTTTTGGACATGAGAAAGAAGACATGGAAGGAGGATAAAATACCATTTAAATGTGTGTTAGCACACATTACAAACTTGAAAGGCAGGCTAAAATCTGTTATGTCAATAGCTAGGAAACATGCAAAGGGGACAAAACATACAACAAAGAGTATATAAGTATGCAAGAAACATGGGACGTTAAAAAAGAGGATGACATGTCAGTACTAGATCTCTTTAATAAAAATAAGTTCCTATCAAGATGGCAAAGGCCATTTGAAGTGGTGGAGAAAATGAATGAATTGAACTACAATCTAATACAAACTGGAAAGAGAAGACCAAAGCATGTGTATCTCATATA
>NC_056746.1:1387822836-1387880336 GCF_019279795.1 Protopterus annectens | reverse complement strand
GTTCTCAGTCTGTACTGTACAATTCAATCCAACTATACAGTATTAAAATGAACTCACCCAGCTTTAATTAGTCTGGATTACTACTGATGATGTAAAATCTTTTAAGTGCAACTGATATGGAATGCATGCATATATTGTTTCTTATTTATATGTAACATCAATAAACAATATCTAAAAAATACCGTTTTAAATTTTCCTAATGATGCCTAATTTGATAATTTCTTTCAGATGTTTCAGTTCTTGTGGTGGAAATGTGAACATGAGCAGCACTGAGTGATAAATCAGAAACAACTATTAGCAGCGATCAGAATTGCTCAGTGAAGGCTAAAGCTTTGATTTGTGAAATGCTCTGGGTATCATTCAAGCATATTACAGTGACAACGTTTAAGAACTTAAGATATTTAGCTAAATCCCTGCTGAATGAGACAATGTATTTAAATCCCTGCTGAATTAGACTGACCTTATGGCCTCTCACTGGAAGCTTACTTCTCATATGGCCCTGCAAGAGTCTGGACTGTTGCATGAAATCGCTTAAAATCTAGCAATTAAAAAAATATCTTCTGTCTGTCATCAGTACTAAATAGTTCTCAGTTCTCAGTCCATTCTCAGTTCTCTGAATTGAAAGTAATCTTAATAGATTATGAAGAACAAATCACTCACATTTCATTAGCAGTCACTAGCATACATCTGTGATTAAGAAAGAAAGACTAGTTTCACTTTGTGGACACACAGAAAAGTTGATAGTTAAAAATGATGATCATGAGAACAGGGCAAGATGAAACAATATCTAAATTTGTGGATTAAATGAAGATTATGAGGAGCAGAACATGACACATTTTTCTGCTTCTGTAACGCCTGCTTTTTTAAAGTTGGATCTTTGTAAAATAATTCTGATTAGCAGGGATCACAGATCGTTACAACTTAATTCATGTCCAACTTCTAAATCTGAATAAGTTCTAGCCTAATTTCTTTCATATGCAGGCAAGGAAGAAAACATTGAAAGCAGTTGGGGCCATATTCCAACTAGAAGTACTTAGACGTAATCATCGGCTGGGAAGACTTCTAAGAGCAGTGCTTAAAAACGAAGAGTGCTTTTGCCACTGATTGGTCTGCTGAGGCCTAAAACTATTAAGAGTACAGTATCCAGCAGCTCCATGGGTCTTTCTGTTTGAGAGGATGCATATGCTTGACTCACTGAAATATCTGATGGGCTGTTCAAGGTAAAAGGATATCTTTATCAAAGGAGGAAGTACTGCAGACCCCAATTCCAGAGATAAGCACATGAGGCAGGTGCATCCACAATAACCCAGCTCCCCAAACCTGAAACGTTTTCTGAGTGAGACATAAGTGCAGAGATAAGCACATGAGGCAGATGCATCCACAACAACCCAGCTCCCCAAACCTGAAATGTTTTTTTGTGTGAGACATAAGTGCAGGGATAAGCACATGAGGCAGGTGCATCCACAACAACCCAGCTCCCCAAACCTGAAATGTTTTCTGAGTGAGACATAAGTGTTTACAAAGAAACCACCAATGACTCCAGTATGAGTTCATCTTCCTCTGAGCTCTGGCTAGATGCAGTATCATTCAAACACACTTTGTTTTTGTTTTTTTGTTTTTTATCAGATGGACTCTATACCTTTCCTATTTCTGCATTTTTTTCTCTGAATTTTTTTCAGTGACATTTGTACACCGTAGAATATGGGTCCCTACAATATAAATAACTCACGTGAAAATAAAAGTGAAAATTACCAGTGCAAATAACAGTATTTTAACGTCCACTAATTCTTGTTTTAATCATTACATAGCATTCGCCAAAGATTCATACTAAATAATGTGCACACAGACTTTCTGCAGCTCAGCCCCCACATCTTCTTCATTCCCTCTCCTTCTCGCCAGCTCCTGTTTTATAGCTCCTTCATATTTATCTTGCATGTCTTTTCATTTCTGTCCTCACTTCTATACCTTCTTTCCCTGACTCTCCCTCCGTTCTCTTTTTTTATTCCATCACGTATATTAGGTTACAAAGCTGCTCATATGTGTTAATATATGGGACCCCAAACCCTCCTTCTCTTTCTCCTCATCCTAAGCCTACTTTTTTAGCACTATTTCTTCCCTCTCTCCACCTGCATTTCTAGTTCTTCCTGTAAATGTCATATTCTCCTACTCTGTAGGTTAACTATGTCCCCTAACGTATGCACTGCTACTGCTAATACCATCATTCTGTGATTATCCTACCTATTACTGTGAAGTTGTTTGCCTGACATCTTTCTAGAAATCTCTTGACCTTCTTTCTAATTTATTCTTAGTTTTCATTTACAGGGTCTTCGCTCATTATTCCCACAAACTGTCCTAGGTAGTTGGTATATTCAATCGCCTGCATTACCCCTATCTAGGTAGTTGGTATATTCAATCACCTGCATTTCCCCTATCTAGGTAGTTGGTATATTCAGTCACCTGCATTTCCCCTATCTTGGTAGTTGGTATATTCAGTCACCTGCATTTCCCCTATCTAGGTAGTTGGTATATTCGATTGCCTGCATTTCCCCTATCTTGGTAGTTGGTATATTCGATCGCCTGCATTTCCCCTATCTTGGTAGTTGGTATATTCAATCACCTGTATTACCCCATCTAGGTAGTTGGTATATTCGATTGCCTGCATTTCCCCTATCTTGGTAGTTGGTATATTCAATCGCCTGCATTTCCCCTATCTAGGTAGTTGGTATATTCGATCGCCTGCATTTCCCCTATCTAGGTAGTTGGTATATTTGATCGCCTGCATTTCCCCTATCTAAGTAGTTGGTATATTCAATTGCCTGCATTTCCCCTATCTAGGTAGTTAGTATATTCAATCGCCTGCATTTCCCCTATCTAGGTAGTTGGTATATTCGATCGCCTGCATTTCCCCTATCTAGGTAGTTGGTATATTCGATCGCCTGCATTTCCCCTATCTAGGTAGTTGGTATATTCGATTGCCTGCATTTCCCCTATCTAGGTAGTTGGTATATTTGATCGCCTGCATTTCTCCTATCTAGGTAGTTGGTATATTCGATCGCCTGCATTTCCCCTATCTAGGTAGTTGGTATATTCGATCGCCTGCATTTCCCCTATCTAGGTAGTTGGTATATTCGATCGCCTGCATTTCCCCTATCTA
This sequence comes from Protopterus annectens, assembly GCF_019279795.1. Classification (NCBI taxonomy): domain Eukaryota; kingdom Metazoa; phylum Chordata; order Ceratodontiformes; family Protopteridae; genus Protopterus; species Protopterus annectens. The sequence continues at coordinate 1,387,877,182 of NC_056746.1, read as the reverse complement.
GGCAGTTGGTATATTCGATCGCCTGCATTTCCCCTATCTAGGTAGTTGGTATATTCGATCGCCTGCATTTCCCCTATCTAGGTAGTTGGTATATTCGATCGCCTGCATTTCTCCTATCCTCTTTTCCATTTCCCGTCTCTCTCCTCACTATTGCCATCTTTTTCTTGTTAAATCTCATTCCTGATAAAATATGGACTCTTTCAAATATGACTCAAACACCTTCCACCGCATGTCTATACATCCATTAACATACAGCTGTCTCCATGCAACAAGAACTGAGATTTTACCCTTTGTTCCCTTTCTTCCAACTGCTCATTAATTCAGATCAGTAGTTCTTCCACAACTAATGTGAAGAGTCCTGAAGCATAGTGGGCATTCCAGATTTATTCCCATGTGGACCTCCACCTTCCCCAAGACTCAGTATATCTGTTTCTGGCAGTTATATCACTTTCACCCATTTATTGAATTTACCTCCCATTAAAAGCCTTCTGTAGATGGAAAGGTAGAAAGGTAATGCTCCTCCTGTCCCTTCTCCCTTCTTCTTCTTCCCCTGAACATGAACTTCATCCATCTTCATCAATTATTATATGAGCTGGGTGTCTTAACCTCTCACCCTTCTTATTTCTCTGGGCTTTACTTTCGCTTCAACTTCTTTGATTCTTGTTTGCCCTGTTCTTTCCCTACTACCCACTATTAATCCTTGCAGTACCATTGTTCTATCACCTGTCTTCTAATTTTGCCCTCAAGTTCCCATCTTATCCCCATTCTATCACTCTGTTCGTTTTACTCCCTTCCTTTTCCAGCCCTTTTTTTTTATATATGTTCCAGATCTGTTCTAGAACGATTTCACTCCCTTCTTGTCTTTTCTCAGGTTTCTTTCCCCATTATTTTCTCTCATACTGCTTTCTTCACTACTACTGCTTTCTTGCCTGTAGTGCACCCCAATACTTAACTTTTACTATTTTCAGCAATTCACTCCTGCTACCCTCCTCTATCCATTTGTGGGTCTATACTGGATGCTCGAACTTTCAAAAGTTCGAGTGTCATATGGTCGACACCATATGATCGAACTTTTGAAAGTTCGAACATTTTAACGGAGATCTCCATACAGCATGGAATGGGAAGACTTCACTTTTCTGCACTGCAGTACGATCTTGGAGTTGGTATATTTAAAGAGCGGGGGGTGTGGGAGTGCAGGGGGGCTTGTCCCCCCCTGCTTAAAATGTTCAGGTAGGTTATTTGTGTAGTTTTTTTTTTTTTGGATGTTCGAACTTTTAAAAGTTCGATCATATGGTGTCGACCATATGACACTCGAACTTTTAAATGTTCAATCATCCAATATGGACTCTCCATTTGTAACTTGCCCATCTCCATGATCTCAGCCTCCCTGTGTAATGCTCGCCTGTTTTCAGGTTCATCACTACAGCTGCATGGTCTGATGTATGCTTTTCCTCTATCTCTATGTTTATTACTTTCTTATAATTTCCTTCTTTTCTAGCCATTTTTTTCATCCTGTTTTCCTGCAGCTTCAGGTTCTCCATATGTCTATCAATCCTGCCTTTAACATACTCCTTTCCAAATTATAGCTCATTGCTTTCCATATAAGTCTATCCTTTTCTGCATCTAGTGTTACATTAAAATCCCCTCTTATAATTTCTACTCCCCCCTCCTCACCTTTTCTCACTGGATGAAGAATGTTCCAAACATTCATCTTCATCTTTGTTAGGTGTGTAGATATACCAGTCACCAATCTCAAGCCTCGTATTCTTCCTTGCAAAATTAGCCATCTACCTATTCCACGCCACTACATTCTTTGTTACCACCTTAATCTCACTCTTGTGAGCAGAACGGATGTTCCTCATGCTCTCCCCCATTGCTTTGTTTTCAAATTTCCTTTTCAGATATTCCTGACATGATTTTACTCACTTCTGTTACTTTTATCTTTGTTTTCTGCAGTAATATTATGCTCTCTTTCTTCTTTCCCACCATTTTCTGTATCTGTTTCCTTTTCTTTGTTCCATGACACTGCCTTTATAATCTCTTTCATTTCATCTTTTCAATGCCCCTCTCCACACCTTCTTTAGGTTGTATTTGCAAGCTGAACTCATCATCATTTGGGTATTGCCTGTGCTCAGATCCATTTCCTTCCTACACAGAGATTGACGTTTCACTCTCCAGTCTGTGTGTGCTCACTGAACTTGGCCCAGCTTTCAATTCCCCTTAGTTCCCTATCCTTGTACACTGAAGTCTAACCCAGAACTGGTATTCATAATGTATTTCTCTTTGTCCCTGTTCCGTCTCCCATATGTGTCCCCCTTTCTGTGCTCCTGCAGTGCTCAGGTTGCATAGTTTTTATAGTCTGTTTTCCCTCTTCTGTATTTTATTCTTGCTTTGCTACCTTAGTTTACATTCAGTTTAAACTATCTTTCTCTCCTCTGTCCCCACCAGTTCTGTTATCATTGCATTGTTCATATAGTTTGTGTGATGATACGAGGTACTGCCAGCCATGCCAGGAGAAGTAGGGCAGTGGATGTATAACTTATACCAGCACAGCTAGTTGGAATTTGGAAAATAATTATATGTCATTTGAATATCAAACTGATTTGTATGGATGCTTGTGCTGAAAATATATTTGTGAGGTTTGGTTGTATTAAAATGTATCAACAGTGTGCCCTGCTGGAAGAATACAAAATATACATGGATTATTGTAACTGCATTAAATGTATGTGTTTTAATAGCATATACTGGAAGGAGAGAGGTTAATCCACCTGAGTTTGAAAAATATTCTTGAAATTAAATTACTTTATGGGTTAAGCCATAAAGACCTTCTCCCACAGTTTTGAAGGGAGCCAGAGATGCAATGTCCGTACTAGAGAATATGTTGTAGCTCCTGTAGGAAGAGTGGAATGGTTTTATGGTTTTATGACTTCCAGCAGCTGCATCACATCTGAGCAATGCTCTTGTGCGTGTATTATTGACATGTAGGTGCTAAAATCGTAGCAGCCTCTAGTGCTGGCGATAGCATGGGAAACAAAGTCAGATGACCAGATCTATGGGATGTCATTCAGTACAGAAATAATGTTTTAAAATTAGAGGAGACTGAAGTCTCAGGAACATTCTGTATTCTGTCTTGGATCTTATCACAAGGACCACTCACCCATCTTGCCTTGTGCTATTCAGTAAGTGGGAACAGTAATTCTTTTAGTCAGCAAGGAATAGATAGTGAGATGTGCTAAATGTTGTTTTTCTATAACTGTGTGAAACTTTCTGTTGGTGTTATTTTTAATATCTCCTGTGACAAAAATTCTGGTGTTTACCACAAACAGATATGTAATATTTCCTGTTCTTTTATTATTTACTATTAAATATATTTAAACTTTTCATTGTGGCTGGTCCTTTTTAGAAAATATTTAAGCTTTGAGAGTATTTGTATATATTTATTTTGTGCTAACTCTGGCCACTCCTGAAAGCCTGACTATTTGGTCAACATTATCATTTGTATTAATATTAACTTCACTCAGTATAATCAAATACGCTTTTAAGAGCCTTATAGTAACCGACTGGGGGCAGAGATAACTACCGTATAGTCTGAGCAGAAGGGGGCACAGTGGGTAATCTGTGCCAGCCTTTCACAGGTGTGTGTGTGTGTGTGTGTGTGTGTGTGTGTGTGTGTGTGTGTGTGTGTGTGTTTGTGTATGAACATTAAATCTCAAAGAGTGTGTCTGTCAGCTACGTGGGGCACAGAGAGGGTGCTGGAGGACTTGGCTTGGACACTTGGCTGAGGACCTAACCCTATAGCTGTACCAGTGGGGAGTCTTACTGGGGATCTGGAGGGAGACAGACAGAGAAATCTAAACTGCAAACTGAGTGTGTTTCCTGTGTGCTTTTAAGGGAAATTGTGCTTGATGCAGAGAGGTCTGCATCTGGAAATACTGACTGTATCTATTTGTATTCCAAGTGAATGTCCCTCTCCAGTATCAGTGGTGAGGATTCAGTCTCCTTGATTATTGGCCCAGAGTGGGGATGTCACAGTTTGAATTTACATGGGTTTACCTTGCCAGATTTGCTCACATCCATTTTACATTATCAGTTTTTGTTAGAGATATCTAACAGCCTATCTGTCCCTGGAGGAGTGGTTTCAGCCCAGAAATTAGTAGCTTATTGGCTATTTTGGTCTAATTTCTATCTCCTTCATTTTCTTCTATAAAAACTGCATTTGCCCGGTTTTGCATGCCGGGCAGCACCGGTTAGGTTAGCTAGGGTATAACTATTCCCGGCTCCACAAAGTCTCCTCTTCAATATTTCCCTTGGAACTAGACAAACTTTCAACTTAAGCACTCAAACCATTCATTTCTTAGCCCAGCACTTGCTCAAAACTCATAGCAAGCACTTATAAACCCTAACACTAGAGCCCCCCTATACTGTACAGAAGGACAAGGCTCTCTATTCGACCTTACCAGCCAGTCAGTAAAACAGTTCACTGTACCTATCCAGGCATGTCCAAAGGGCAGTTTCATGTGTACTCTTCAGGCCAACTGGTGAATCTGGACATTTTGTGGCAATGTTACAACTCCCTCATGTACACAGACAACCCTCTCCTCCTACCACCAAACACTAATACATGCAAGAGATGCAATTATACAGCCAAACTGGAGGTTAAGCTCTCTCAACCCAAGAATGGATCAGACAGTCAAGAGGAGAAGGGAAATACTTGCATCATACCACCAGTCTCACATAGACCCATTAAACCAGCACCGGCAAAAAACACACATAAATACATGAAAACATACTCAGAGGCTCTAAATAAAAATTTTCAAAAGCAACAGAGACTTCTAAAGCAGACATCCAAGCAACCTCCACCCCCCAACACAAACCATGAAACACATACTCACAAAACCAGTGTGCCACGCAATCACAGCCCTTAAGGCAAAATAACATACTCAACACACTAGTAATAGGTCACTCTATAGTCAGGCACACTGGCGTCCCACTCGCTAGGCTGAACAAGGAGAAGGTTACTGTTAGCTGCCTGTCAGGTGCCAGGATCTGCCACATAACACAAGCACTCAGGTCACTCCAGAACAAGTACAAATACGACTCTGTCATTATCCATGTTGGTGTGAATGACCTGAGCCGTACCTCCCTGGACTACATGAAAAGAGACATGGAAGAGCTCTCTGATCACGTAGCCCAAGCCGGTATGACCCTGTCCCTGAGTAGCATCCTGCCCTTACCAAGAATGATACCATGGTATAAAGAAAAAATTATCAATTTTAACAACTGGCTAAGTTTCTGGTGTCATTCAAAGGGGATCCAGTGTCTGTCCACCTGGGATGACAAGCTCGACAAACCACGCTGCTTTGCTAGAGACGGCTTGCACCTGTCACCCTTAGGTTTTTGAATACTGGCCAAGGCTCTTGCAACCCCATAGTGCCTTTTTTAGGCAAGTCTCAAAAGAAAAACCCACTGCCATAAATAGCACAAGTAACAAAAAACTGAGGGTAATGCTACTCAATGCCAGAAGTCTAAACCTCAAAATGTATGCACTCAAGGCACTCCTCAGTATGGAGAAAATTGATATATATGCAGTAACAGAAACCAGGTTTAAGGCTCCAGAGAGCACCCCAGCACTAACAGGCTACAACTCATACCATACATTTTAGCCAGAGAACCCAGACCGAAATACAAAAGGTGGGGGCATATACATATTCATCAAGGATACCCACATCTCCAGGTTAGTGGCACAGCATGATGCTTCAGAGATCATCCATGTGCAACTTACAATAGGCAAAACTGCAGTTCAAATTGTAGCTTGCTACAGATTACCCACCATGTCCCAGGACCCCCATTCTGCATTTCTGGAAACACTAGGAAATATAAATGTCCTACCAAACACCCTAATATTGGATGATTTAAATTACCTAAATATTAACTGGAAGAACTACTCAAGTACTAACTCCCTTGCCCAACATTTCCTAGAATTTATAAACTCAAATGCCCTGGATCAACTGGTCAACACTCCCACCAGAGGTGACAACATATTGGACCTGGTCATCACCAACATGGGCGACCAGTGTTCCACACCAAAGGTCAACCCCTTGTTGGTTAGATCTGACCATAAACAAATCACTCTGGATATCCACATTCCGCCCCCACCCCTGGTCAAGGAAACCACTGTGAAAAACTTTTCAAAAGTAAACTTCATGTTACGTAAGACCGAGGTGGAAAGTTTCAAAGCCCACATGTTAAAGGATAATGCTGTCCAAGCTCCAAAATCCTTTACTGATGCATTCTATGGGCACCTACAAGAATGCATGGATCGTGCTATCCCAAGCAAACCAAGACTCACTCCTCCAAGAAAAGGAAACCAGTCTAGTGGACCCCTTCCATAAACAAGCTATACAACAAGAGGAGGAAACTAGTACAGAAAAGAGTAAAATCCCAAGAAGGGAAGACATCCCTGATCAGTATCAGCAAGAAACTACGATCCCTCATAAAATCATCCAAGGCTAGCTTCAAAAGAAAAATTGCCAAGGACTCCAAAGATAACCACAAGGCATTCTTTAGCTATGCTAAGAATCTAAGTGGCAATGCTCAGATCTGCTCGGAGTTAGTGCAGAATGGTATAAAATACACTGAACCAACCGATATCGCCAGCATCCTGGCAGACAGGTTCAGTGCAAACTTCACTCCCCTCTCACCCCCAAAAGGGCCCATAACCATACCAGAAGAATGTAGAGTCCCTAAAATCACAGACACAAAGGTAAAAACAGCCCTCTCCAAAGTCAAAAACACAGTATCAATGGGACCAGACAGTGTCCCAGGCTGTGTCCTACACGAGCTCAAAGACGAACTAAACCCCTCACCTAAACACACTGTTCAAACTCAGCCTCTCCACAGGCTACGTACCCATAGAGTGGTGCACAGCAATGGTTATCCTGCTCCACAAAGGTGGGGCCACAACAGACCCTGGAAACTATCGCCCTATAAGCTTGACTAGCTTGGTCTGCAAGGCTATGGAGCGCATCATCATGGAACTCATTAAAAGAGACATTGGGAACCTCCAAACACTGGACCCTACCCACTTCAGCTTTGTTAAGGGCAGATCATGCCTCCTAAACCTGTTGGACTTCTTTGAGACAGTTACCAAGGCTATAGACGAGGGAAAGGTGGTAAACACAGCCTACCTAGACCTCGCAAAGGCCTTCGACACCATTCCCCATTCTGGTATTATTGACAAGCTCACCAGCCTGAACATAAACCCCTATGTCACAAGATGGGTTGCCAACTGGCTCACAGACAGACCCCACATGGTAAGAGTTGCGAGAGCTAGGTCTGACTAAACCGGCTACAAGTGGTGTTCCCCATGGCTCAGTCCTAAGACCCCTCCTGTTCGGCATACACTTCTCAGAGGTACAAGCAAGCACAGGAGAAGTATGGCTGACCAAGTTCACAGATGACTGCAAACTAGGGGCTATATTTGTCTCTCCAGCTGACACAGACATCCTCCAAAAGGGTCTCACTGAGACAGATACCTGGTGTCAAAATCATGGCCGCAAGCTAAATGCCAAAAAGTGCATAGTCATCCCCTTTGGAAAAAACAAAGTACCCACAAACTACCACATAGGTGGTAGTCCCCTAAATACGGAAGACGTAATATGGGATCTGGGGACTCAAGTAGATAGTAATCTCTCCTTTCATAATCACATTGCCAAAGTGGTTAGAAAATCCTTCTATGTTGGCTACCTAATCATAAAAGGGTTCGCATCCAGATCAAAAGAGGTCATTGTGCCCCTCTACACATCACTCATCAAACCCATCATAGAGCACAATGCCCCATTTGGGATGTACCTTACAAAACACCTGCAACAGCTAGAAAGACCACAGAAGTACCTCACCAAGAGGATCACTGGCCTCAAACAGATGCACTATGCAGCTCGACTGAAAAAACTCCAGCTGTACTCGGTTGCATACTGCCTACTCAAAGGTGATCTCTTCCTGACATACAAGGTCATGTCCAACCCAGAATTGATGGACATGCTCCACCTAAAGAAAACCATATCCCCTCGAGCCACACACTCTAGGGATCTAAACCTCACCACAACAATAAATAGGATGTGCTGGAGGGATAGATTCCTGTCCCAGAGACTTCCCATGCTTTGGAACAAGATTCCAATCTACATTAGGCAGAGCTCCTCGCTAACACTCTTCAAGAGAAACCTTGACAATTAGATGGGAAACAGAAAGGTTACCCCGGGGATCACTTCAGTGGCTCTGCCGGACAGAGGCACAGGGAACTAATCAAGGGGGTGGCGAAAGCCAACACATTCTGGCTAGGCTTATAATTGCCTTTGGGCAGATAGCCTAGTACCTACCTATGAACCTATGAACTTAAGATACATGGCCTTGGCAGCATCTTTCTCACAGATGTCCTTGTCACTTCCCTATAAGATGTTGATGTATCACCATTTAAGGTCCTCCTGTTTTCTTCCGTCCTTCTTGTCTGTCTATATCTCTCCACTCTTTCCATTTCTGTACCACTTCTTTCCATCTGTATTCCTGTCTCTTGGGTCTCATCCGTCCTCCATTCTTCCCCTGGCTCACTCATCCATGTCTGTTATGCATCTGTCTAGCTTTCCTAGTCCAGCCTGTGACCAGCTGTTTGCATTTAAATCTACTAATATGCACAGTAGGCTGCCCCACCCCCACCCCACACCTTTCAACCTCTTAGCATAAGAAATCTAGACAAAGCCTAAAATTGTGGGCAAATAAAGGACAAAAAGCACAGAAGCTATCAGGAACAAAGCAAAAATATGAGGCAAACATCTGGAAATTCTGAGAATATCTGAATAGTTAAGAGGTATGTTGATGCCCCTCGCACACCATCTTCTGCAGGGTGTACCATTCTGTCACTGCTTGTTTTTCTCTCTTCATTTCTCAACCTTTTTATCACTCACTTCTTTCAAAAGGCTTCCTGTTTTGCTGATGTCCCTCTGGTCTGTGTGCTGTTGCTTCCTTCTCTCTCTCTCTCTCTGCTCTCTCCTTTTGGCTTACATTTTTGCTGTCCTGTACACGGAAGCACCTTTCATCTTGCCCTCCTTCCCTTGACACTTAGTTCTGCCATTTGCTGTTGCATCTTCTTTCATGCTTGCATATGGATGTAATACTTCTTTAGTCTTCTGTCAGGCTCCTCCACTCCTCTCCTCTACTATAATTTCCTCCCCTCTGTTCTCCTCTCCTCCTGTCCCCTCTCCTCTGCTCTCCTCTCCTCTGCTCTCCTGTCCTCCTTCTCAAGTTCATTTGGTATTCCCTTCTAGATTTGGATTGAAATTGACCACTGTCTTCTCTCTGGATTTCCTCTCACCCTGCAAAACCTGTTGCAAGGAAATGTGGGGTATTTGCCTCTGACTGTACCCTGAGACATGATCCCTTACAGGGAATAAACAATTTATTTATTTATTTATTTTGTTTACTGGGTAATGACCGACTGGGCATGAGGCCCATTTTCAGCAAAGGCCTGGGGAGAAAATCTCTATACATAAAATAGGCAGTATTAAACAATCAAAGTGAACACATATTAATCAACAATGTACAAAGCAAGTCAGTAAAGAAATTAGTTATATAACAATAATTAGCAAATAATGAACAAATTTAACAAAAAAAAGGCACAGTGATAAAAACTGGCTGCATGAGTTAATAGTGAGAACAGTGTGATACAGTAATTGCAAGATAGAGAAATGCAGTCTACATAACAGTTAAAGACAAAGCCGTATGTATGTATACATTGATGATTGAAACCAAGAGTAGAAACAAGGTAGCCTTCAGCAGTTAATAGTTGTAGCTGTGAGAATGAGCTAGTTTAGGGTAATGTAAGGGAGTAGTAGGGAGCTTAACCAGGAGTAGAGCAGGAGCAAAGCCAGTGTTTTGCTAGACATTCCTTAAGGAGGTTTTTAAACTCATGAATGCTGGGGGGTTTAGCCATAGGTTGAGGAAGAGTGTTCCACAGTTTGGCAGTTTTATGGGAAAAGAGGGTGGTGCCCTGTGTTGTGGACTTGGATAATCTTTAACAGTAGTTTATTTGAGGATATTGGTGCTCTAGGATTGCTGTTGGGTTGGACTAGATTGGTTCTGCATACTCTGTGGATTTGCTCTATTTTCTGTTCCTTTATTGCATCATTAGGAATCTGTTCTGTATGATATCCAGTTGGATTTTTTCATTATCTTTCATGGGTACATTCTCCTGCACCCTGATTATTCTTGTGTTACTCCGTCTTGGTTTATTCACCATGTTGTCCAGTTTTGAGGCTTGATTATCCATCATTCCCTCCAGCTCCTTTGCTTTATTGGTGTGCTCCTGCATTTTAATCATTCCCTCCAGCTCCTTTGCTTTATTGGTGTGCTCCTGCATTTTAATTCTAAGTACTGCTTTGTCAGCCTTTAGACTCTGGATTCTGATTGTTTGTTGGCTGCATATTGAGCTTCTTATCATTTCTACGGCTTCTGCTACTATTGGTATCTTCTGAAATAATTAGCACAGTTCTTCTTCTTTCATTGCTGGATTAAATGCAGACGTGATCCTCTTTCTGTTCCTGTTCAACCACCCTACTTTTTGATTTATTTCTGTATGCTGGGAACCTTATTATTTGTTTTTCACTTTTTACCTATCCCTGTTAAGTGCCTTATACTCTATCATTCATCTTATTTTGACCTATGGTGTCCCCTTCTCCTCTCCCACACCTCAAGCTACATGTCTGCATCCACACTTGCCCCTGCCTCCTATCTTCCAGTTCAGCACACCCATTATTCTAATTTATGCTGTTGCATGCACCTCCTTCACACTTCTGTAGGGGTCAGTAAGCAGCAGGGTAGAGTACCTCCCTACCCAGGATGGAAAAGTTGGCACTGGCCACTTGCTCACACTCTACCATGCCCATCTGTTTCAGCTTCTTCTACTACAAAATCAACACTGGTCATCTGCAGTCTTTCCATCCTTTTTGAAAGTCACTACCAAAATCATCTTTTCAAAGACATCCAAGTCTGCCCTCACCCCATCTTCTCCCTTCTTAGTTACTAGTCATGTGGTGCAGGAGACCACTGATGACCACAGCCCAATGTCCCATTTGCCCAGAGCACTCTCTCATTGAGCAACATGCTCAGAGTTACACAGTAAGCAAACAGAAGCTCTGGAAATCAAACCCTAGACTCCAGGAAGGAGGAGGTTTGGATGAGTGTTAGCCTCCCCAACAGTGTGTCACAGGCATAGACTTTCATATAGTTCAGGATCAGACACTGCGTTATAGACTAGTCATAAATCTCCTCTCTTACAAGAACAGAATACAATGACAGTATCTCAAGCCTTTCAGAATAGCCCATCTTTTCACCCTATAATTTTTTTAGTAGGAACTGTATTCCATACTGGGTCAGATCAATGAGATATACAGCGGCACAACAATCTGCCCAGACTAACTGGATGCAGAATTACATGGATTTCAGAAAATGATTTTCTAGCACTGGTAAATATACAGCAGTCAAACTTAACATTTTATTTCTCTAGAGTTTGAAAAAAATAGCTGGAGACATTATATATAGGCTGTATGATAGGGTTTGCCCTTCTGAATTATCACAAACTTCCTGTAAATGGGTCATTATTCAATAAACTACTGCACTGAGAAAAACATGGAATGTGGAAAAACAGGCAATTCCCAGGACAATTATTTTACCACTAGATATTCTCCTTGGGAATAGAAATTTATCAATAAATTTCAGTCTATCTTGCAGAGTAACGGTATACTGTATAATTATATCTCTTAATTGTTAAACACTTCTTTTAGGAATTATTCCAATTTACCTTACAAATTACTTTATGCAGATGTTCGGTCTTCGGTGTTCCATGGTCCATAGAAGTAGATCATGAAGTTGTTCCATTTGTTCAGTATGTGGTTTTAGAGGCAGAACTGTGTGCTTTTTTATAAATAGACAAACCTGGTAAAATTGGATAATTACCATTGTCAAACTAACCATGATATATACTGTCTCAGTTGTCCTTGTCCCTAGTATTATTTTGGTTAGACCATACAAAAAATCAGTGTTACAATTTTGAAATACCTGAAAGAAACTGTGACAGTCCCTACTCCGGGACAGTAATCAAGGAGGCTCAATCCTTACCACTGACACCGGTGATGGATGTCCAATAGGAACAAAAATGGATACACACAGTATTTTCAGATGCAGCTCTCTGCACCAAGCACAATTTCACTTAAGAGCACACAGGGAGCACACTCCAGACCTGGTGCTGGACTCTCTATCTCTCTCTCTCTCTCTCTCTCTCTCTCTCTCTATGTCTCTGTCTCTCTCTCTCTCTCTCTCAGGCCTCAAACAAGACTCCAACTTACCTCTTTGGAGCTCTGTGTCCCTGTTTCAAGTAGCACACACACACACACTTGGATATTTGATTTTCTCACACATAACACCTGGGAAAGGCTGGCACAGATTTACTAGCTGTGCCCCCCCTGCCCAGACTATAAGGTAATTATGGTGCCACCAGTCAGCTACTCTAAGGCTCTTACAAGGGTACCCAATTATACTGAGTAAAATGAATACTAATGCAAATGGTAGAGTTTCAGTAATGCAGCAAGCATTTCAGGAGCGGCCACAGTGTCACTAAAATAAGTGTTCTTAAGATGTTAAAAGTATTCTCTAAAAGACCAGCCACAATGAAAGGTATAGAAATATTTAATAATAAATAATAAAATAGAAAACATGAGAATACTGAATATCTAGTTACAATAAACACCAGTGTTTCAATCACATGAGATATAAAAAAATAACACAGGTAGATAGATGTACACAGATGCAGAAAAACAATACTTAACTGATCTCACTGTATTTTACTGACTGACTAAGGAATTACAGTTCCCTAGTTAAGTTACTTACTACAGCAAGGCAAGATGATGAGTGTTGAGTTGCTTACTACAGCAAGGCAAGATGACGTGTGTGGTTGTGTGAGATATCTGTGAGAGATCTTTCCTGTCAAGTTCTGAAAAACAAAGTGCTGCTGCGAGAGTTCTCTCATATCTCTCACTAATATCTAAAAATTCCTTTCAGTGCTGGTTATAGAATGACATCACATCTGGTCACCTGATGCTGGTATAATACACACCCAGAGCTTTGCTAAGATCTGTTGCAGCATCTGAAAGCTATAAAACAATTTCAAAAACTTTCACCTTTCCAGGGTAGCAATTAGTTCACTCCTATGGACAATACAGTAAGATTGCTAGTCCTGGTTTCCCAGACATTTTTGTCTCTGGCTCTAATCAGACCTGTAAGATAAAATCTTTATGGCCTAAGCCAATGCATTTAATTTTCAACTAAATTTTTCAAAATTAGCTGGACTGAGGTTAACCTCTTCCCTTCCAGAATTCTCTGTTAAAACATATACATTTAATCAGTTATAATAATACTGTCTGACATACATCCACATCTCTTTTCTGTCCAGCAGCTGACTGTTGATGCATTTTTAATGCAAGCAATTTTACAAATACCATGAAAGAAGCCAACGTTCAAAACACTTTAATAAAAGTCACATAATCCACAAAAGCACCAACACTCTCTCTAGCACTTCGACAATAAGCCTTTGACAGACTATACCTTATCCCCACCCCATTTCTTATTTATACTTCATTGTCTGATTAACCTATTAACACTTTACATACAATATTTAAACATTCTTTTTTTTAAAAAAGGACATTTCATAAAAAAACACTTCCACTTACATTCTTTATTCATACCTTCTGGTATTAATATATTAAATTTCAAAATAAAAACTGATTCCTTCCTTCTCAGCTCTTTCTTAACATCATTCAGTTTCCTTTTATTATTATGTAACTGCTCCAGGACTGTTGCTTGTAGTCCAGTGGTATCACCATTATGTGCCTAGTGAAAATGTGTAGCCACTGGACTTGCTTCACTTCTTTTTCTCACATCTCTCAAATGTTCCTTTAATCTTGCTGAAAAACGTCTTTTAGTCTCCCCTATATGATATTTTTCACAGGAGCATTTTATTGCATATATAACTTCTTCACTATTACAGTTAAAACACTCCTGTGTCTGAAATTTTCTTCCATTAACCAAAGAAAAACTATTTACCACATAGTGACATATTGAACATCTTCCACACGTGAAAGTATCTATAGTTATTACATCTTGTTGTCTTACTGTTAAGGGAAAATCAAATTTACCATGGACTAAAAAGTCTTTGATATTTCTTCCCCTCATGTAGGATATCTGAGGTTGACATAACTTTACAAATATATTTTTAACACCAGCATGTGTACAAATCCATGTGATAGTCAAATGACATAAAGTTCCTTAAAAAACTCCAGCTAGCTATGCTGGCATATTTTACACATGCACTGCCCTATTCTCCCTGGCTCAGATGGCACTACCTCATATCATCACAGAAACACAAAGTAATTCTACTACTAATCCTGGAGTTCAATATTCACAACCACAATAAAAACAGAAAGCAGCTCAAATATTTTAATGCCTAGAAGGAAACACAAGGTCATCTTTATTGTCTCATCTTCATTGTCTAAGGGCAGTCAAATCAATTTTTAAATATGATGTACTGTAAGCACACAGTCTCGTTAATGAATTATATATGAAATATTTGTTATGAAAATGATAAATGTATGTGGATGCTACTGTTCTAGTAACATTTCTTACATTATTTAACATATACATATTCATTCAATTACTATTTATTGATTTCATTGTATTATTTTATCCATATTTATTATGTGTAAAGAACTACGTAATATTTATTCATATTTATGTGTATTTTTAACATATCATCTGTTCCTATTTATTCATACCTAATCATATGTATTAGTGTTTACATTTTATTTAGATATACTTTCTTATAGTTTTTATATTTGACATTTGTCATACTTCCCTTTATATGTGTTTCATCCACTGTATGCTCTACTTAGATAGGTCTTGTTACTGAAGAGTTAAATCTTGTGGACCTTTAACTGTTAGGTTTTCTATTCAGTCTTAGGTAGTTTAATGAGTTAATAATTTAATTATTTAATTGGTATCCATTGAATGTGTGTGTGTGTGTGTGTGTGTGTGTGTGTGTGTGTGTGTGTCTGTATTTCATGCTTGACTTTCTAACCTTGAAGGCTGCAGCAATACACCAGTTTTGTGGATGAATAAAATAAACTTATTGTTTTTCCTTACCATCTTTTATTTGTGTTTAAAAAATATATTTTCTCATATTAAGGAACAGTGTCCATCATTTAATCTTTAAACCAAAATCTTGAGAAGGATTAGCCCTTTTTTCAATCTGCATAGAAACTAGAGGGTTCCTTCCTATTGTGAGGAGACAGAACTTCCAGAAGCTGATTAATGACCCAGTGAATGGGGAAAGGATGAGTGAGTGTGAGTGTGCGCGTGTATGTGTGCGTGTACGTGTGTGTGCATGTGTGTGTGTGTGTGTGTGTGTGTGTGTGTGTGTGTGTGCGCGCGCATGTGTGTTCAAGAAATTCAAGGAGAAAGTAGAAAGGTGCATTAGGTGCATAGGTTCATAGGTAAGTAGCAGGCATCTGGTCTGCAGACCATTTTAAGCCTAGACAAAAAAAACTATTCAAAATTTCCCTCTAGCCATAAGGAGGGCAAGACAAGATAGACCAGAAGAGAATTTGAGGCTGCTCATCCAATTATCTAGGTTAACTTTGAAGGACTATTGTGCTCTGGTATTTAGATTTCTCCAAGATGCTACTTTGCTTGACTTGTAGTGGAAGTTTGTTCGAGAGGTGAGGGATATGTTGGGATATGAATCTTTCACACCAACATGTCATATTTATCACTGGTGAAGGTTTAGTTCCTTTAACAGAATGTTTAATGAACTATTAGTTCTGTAAAGGAATAAGAGATCAAAGAGGGATGGATCTTCCATGGCATGAAAAGTTAGACATAGATCTCCATGGAGGAGTCTGTCACAGACTTAGTACTGAGAAAGGGCTGCCAGTCTCTTTTGATGACTAAGATTTTTGAGGCCACTGATCTTTTTAATTATGAGTCTCTCAAGTTGCATGATATGTTTAGATAAATATATGCCAAAAGGTGCATTGTATTCATTAATGGGTCTGACAAGATATGAGTAAAGGGCAGTAAAAGGGAATTAAGACTACTTTGGATCTAGTGGCAATGCCTTTGGAAATTAGATAGACCAAATTAAAGGGTTTCTGAACTACTGTGAAGACATGATGGTCAAACAATAAGGAATTACTAACAAGAGATTTACTTTGAGACCATTGTCCTTGCACAAGTTGCTAACATGGTCTAAGACATGTTGGAGAATTGTGAGTCAGATGAAGATTGAATAAAAACACACAATTTACTACCATCTGCAAACTTACTTAACCATAGGCCAGAAGTGCTGTCCTGAAGGTCTGAGACATATTTGCCAAATAAGACAGGACCCAAAACTGAGCCCTGTGGTATGCCACTGGCAACTGTTTTGGTTTCACAAGTGTCATTTGCTACTCTAACTACATGGTTCTGCCAGACAACCAGTTTGCTATCAATTGCACAGTAAAAGGATTTATATTCAGATTTGCAAGTCTGTCAATAATGGCTGCACAGGGAAAAGCATCAGAGGCCTTGGCCAGGTCTAGATATGCTGTATGCACTGCATAACCACTATCCACTGCTTTTGTTAATTTTTCAAATAAATTAGTGAGGTTAAAGAGGCAGTACCTTCCTTTGATAAAGAAATTGATGAGGGTCCAGGGTGAGAGATCTTTAATGCCCAAATTAATGAAATCTGAGATAATACCCTCCATAGATTTATGTACGATGCTAATGAGACTAGTGGCCAGACACTATAAGATCCAATCTTAATAGGGATTGGTTATAGTTTTAATTAACCTGAAATTCAATTAACAGAAGTTTTCCACAGCAGCTATCCAACCGTTTTAATGGCTATTATGCTGTGGTATTTAATTTCTGCAAGGGAAATCATTACTTCAGACCTTTTCTCATCTTGAAAGTTTAGAGATCCCCATTTTCTCGGGCTTGATTAAGATGCAGTTGCCTATTTCCTGAGATTTTGTAGCTAGTCTCTTAAGGTCCCAGATTTTGTCAGATTGATGGGTGAGATTTGCCAAAAGCTCCCAGTAAATTGTTATGACTCATCTGCAGGGATATGTTAGAAACAGATGTTATTAGTCATTCTACTCATCTGCAAACCATGGAAGACCTGATGGTTCCTGATGCTTACACACCAGTCTCTTTCTTGAATTTAAATTACAGGTTATATATAAGGATCTGGAAAATATTCTTATTTCTTTACACTGTAATTGGTTAAAATCACATTTGACATTAGTTATTCATTTTGCCCAGTGTAGATTTGTTCCTGGGAGACAAACTCAGGATACCATTTCAAAAGTGGTACAACTTTTAGAAGTAAGTGTTACATTACAGGTGACACCTCACACAGTCCTGTTCTTTGGGTATGGAAAAAGTATTCAACACCATATCATGGGCATACATTTCCTGGATTCTAAGGCACTATAACATTCCAGAAGAATGTGCCAGATTTCCACGGAGGATCTACTAAGTGATGACAGAAGCACCTAAGCTGTCCCTTCTTGTCCGACTCCTTTATATTAAGGAAGGGCGGCAGGAACACCCATTAGCCTTTATTTTTTATACTTGTAAATGAGACTCCAGTCACTCTCTTCTAAATTGCCCTGAAAACATTGGCCTTGAATCTTAGAAGACACAGAGGAAAGTTTGGCTTTCTTTATAGCATCCCTAAAAATCCCCAACGATTTGGGAACAATAGTTTGTATTTGGGGTGTTTGGAGATTTTAACACAAACAGAAACATTAGGGATTTTAACCCAGTACTTGATTTTAAAGGGTCTATATTAGAACATCAAAGTTTCAGAACTTCGAATGTGCTAATATTGACACCTAGTAACCAAAAACCGATAACACCGAAAATTTAGAACATCAATTTTTTTCCTAGGGAAAAAAATTTGCTGTTCCAAAACACATACACACAACACAAACACACCAAACAAACAGCAATCCACACACATACACCTAAAATCTTACATCTAAACCTACACTAAACTGTACATACACCACTATCTACCCACTTACCTTAACCCAAACCCTAACCCTAAGGTCCGTCACTATCGCACACACACCCCTCACCCACGCCCTAACCCTAACTCACCTATCCCACCCTAACCCTCATGTCCACACATTCACACATTTACCTGACCCGCACCCTAACCCTAACTCATCTCTCCCACCCTAACCCTCACGTCCGCACAATCGCACACTTACCGGAACCCTACTGTAACTTTCCACTGCAGAGCTGAAAATAGCGAAGCGACAGGATGGACAACCAAATTCTTTCCCTAGGAAATAATTTGGTTATCTAAAACTTCACTATTTTCAGCTTTCGCTTATTAGGTGTCGATATTAGAACATTCAAAGTTCTGAAACTTCGATGTTCTAATATAGACCTGATTTTAAATGTAGATTTTCACTTACCTAGAATGATAATGGGTTTTATTACTTAGGATTAAAAGCTTCTTATGATATAAAAGAGTGAAGAAACTTAACTCTTAGTTGGTGCAAGATTTTGTACACCATTATCAGAGGATCCTTATCTTGGAACTACCAATAGAAGAAAACAATCATAGCTGTTGAAATTGTCCTATATCAATTATGTGCATTTCCACTCAATACCATTAGGGTATTTCAGATCAGGACTACAAAATGTTATTTACTGAGCACCATTCAAGACAAAGGTAGCTGTATTTATATAAGTGGAGGTTTGGCTGTCTCAGCCTTGCTACCAGTACCAGGATCAGTAAACTTTGATAGGGCCTATTATGGCTGTCCTTACAGCATGCTACAGAAGGCCATCCATGTAAATTCATTAACCATAGCCAGTGAAAAGCATGACTCAAAAATCCAGCCTGCTTGTTTTGTTTTCTTTACTATGAGGTTTACACAGGAAGACATGGTTAATTAGCTTTCACAATATGACATTTCCATATGTTTTACTATAATGGCTAGCTCAGAGGACTCCGTGGAGTTCTAAAATCGAGCCTTTATAATATTTCCTTTGTCAGCTTCCGTGGGTTTTGCCCAGGGACAGAAAGGCATGATATTCTCTCAGTGGCAGAAAAGTGCATTATACATTCAGGAACAGTTAACAGAGGGAGGCATTTAACTCACTTTGAGGAGCTCTGAGCAAAGCTAGGTATAGCTTCTCAGTATTGGATAACTTGTCTTATCAACATGCTTGACACTACATGCAGAATAGGCTGAGATGAGTATATGAAGCAGTGAATCACACCCTTCCTGTCTTACAGCTTACAGATTATATTGTCAGTTGACAGACAGGGATATTTCTTATATATATACATACACACATACATGTCCGTATGATGTGGCTTCTTGTTTTAAACTGTGTTTATTTAGTAATATGAGCACAACTGTCAAGCTTATAACAATGAATTATCTTAAGACTATTATAGCACTGAATATCCTGTAATACAAACCATCAGTTAAAACATAGAACAACTATTTACATTATTTATACAGTTCAGTATCTTGTATTATAATGTCAATTTAAACTCCATGCCCCTTTATGCACCATTCTCTGCCATCCTTATTTATTAACAAGCTAATTCCCTCTTCATATTCTGTCTAATTATAATGAATTGGCAATTTGCATTATTTACATAATTCCTTATCAACATTTTGCACACTGTACAATAAATCAAGTGCATTAAATACTTTTGTCCAATCCAGTGGCATGTCTTTTACCATCCTTGATGATTTATAGTGTAACAATATTTTACTTGACAATCTTAACATTACCTCCTCCCTTGCTAAATATGGTGCTGTGACTGATCTCTTCCACTCTAGCGTTAGTTGTGTTTTAATTGCCCCTCCTATCACCCAGTACACTGTTGTTATTGTTTTGCAGTACATTCTTCCGTTTCTCCATACCTAATATTGACAACTTTCATATTCTAGGAGTCTTTTGCTCCCATAGTTCATCAAACCAGTCCATATATTTCCTCAATACATGTTTGCTCTTGGGTAATTCCTGCATTTTCCTTTGCACACCTCCAGCATTTAGAGTTTTGCAATCATCCCTCATTAGAAAACCTTTTGAGGGGAAGTGACACCAATGGCATAATAGGTTCATAGGCTCACAGGTAAATACTAGGCTATCAGTCCTCGGACAATTACAAGTCTAGCAAATAACCAGCAGTCAGAATCAAACCCAGTACCTCCTATCTGTGAGGTAAAGACCTTAGCCATTATGCCAGCCAATAATAGGTGCATCTGCTGATTTTTCAGTCTATACCATTTACTCAGTGCCTGACACTGTTTCACACTGTCATCCATTCCTATCATGGGATCCTTATTTCTTCTCTCTCCCTTCATCTCTGTTGTATCTCTCTTGTAATTGCACTGCTTTTGTTCTCCCAGGACCCCAAACTCTTGACCCAACCCAGTTTGGCTTCGTTAAAGGCAGGCCTTGCTTATTAAACCTGGTGGACTTCTTCAAGAATGATACCAAAGCCATGGATGAGGGCAAAGCAGTACATTCTGCCTATCTTGACTTAGCTAAGGCTTGTCACACAATGCCCCACATAGTTATCATTGAGAAACTCTCCCAGCTGGGGATTACCCACAAGTCACTAGATGGGTAGCAAACTGGCTCACTGACAGAATGCATACTGTCAAAGTTAGGGATTCCACTTAGACCAGTAGACCAGTTACTAATGGCGTACCACAGGGGTCTGTGCAGGGCCGTCTCCTATTTGGAATCTACTTCTTCGCTGTCCAGGCAAAAGTAGATGGCCTGTGGCTTACCAAATTCACAGATGACTACAAACTAGGTGCAATCATTGAGTCCCCCAAAGATATCAACATATTACAAAAGGGGCTGGCACAGACTAATGGTTGATGCCAGAGCCATGAACTAAATGCAAACAAGTGTGTCCTTATCCCCTTTGGCAAAGAACTAGCCTCTGCAAACTACCTTATAGATAGCACCCCTAAGCTCAAACACAGTGGTGAGAAACTTGGGAACAGAGGTTGTTAGCATTCTAAACTTCAATCACCATGTGTCCACAGTGGCAAGGAAAGCCTTCCACGTTGCACATCTCATAAGTATGGGCATCAAATCCAAGACTAAGGATGTTATAACTCCTCTATATTCAACCCTCATCAGACCACTAATTGTGTAAAATGCTCCCTTTTGCATGTACCTTACCAGACACCTACAGCAACTAGAAAGACCACGGAGGTTTCTAAGCAAGAGAATTCAGGGCCTCCAAAACATGACCTACACGGAAAGACTGAAGGCCTTGTCACTGTACTCTGTATCCTACAGGCTGCTGAGAGGTGATGTGTGCCTGGCCTACAGAGCAATCTCTGACCCTACCCTAATGGGAATGCTGCACGTCCAAAATCAAATCGGACAAGAGTCACTCACTCCGGGGATCTCAGCCTAGCCTGTCACATAAACAGAATATGTTGAAGAGACAGATATATCTCCCAGAAATTGTCATTTTTCTGGAATAAACTCCAACTTCAAGTGAAAGCAGAGGTTCTCAATAACCTTATTTAAGTGCAACCTTGAAAATTGGATAGGAGAACGTAAATTTACCCGGAGATGACTCCTTTGTTCCTCATGGACAGGGGCAGTTGGTGATAATCATTGATTCACTTTGCTAACAAGGACCATCTAACCATGGTCAGCTAGGGAACAAGGTTATGACATGGCTAGTCTTGTAAAGGCCCTAGGCCATTAGTCTAGTAACCTCCTATAAACCTATGTAAATTAGGGTCAACCTACTTTTATTAATGCCTTTCCACTTTAGCCATGCTAGGGACCCTCCTTTCTTGACAAGCCCCCTTTCTTTTTATTAATTTTATTTGCTCACGGAGTATCCGGTCTCCTTCCTACAAGTCATATTCCCACTGCAGTGTCCTTGTGAGTTCAGTCTGATCTCATTTCTCGCACTCTTGAACTCACTCAGGGTTTAATCCCTTTCACATGCCATTCCTGCTCTTATTTTCTTTCCATTGGTACCCCGTTAGTTATTTCTGGGTGCGTCTAATGCTCTCACATTGGGCTCTCTCCACATACAAAATTGTATAACTTTAGTGCTCCATCTTGCTCATCCTATACTAATCATTTGGGGTCCATCCTGGATTCTCCTCCCTCCCTATAACCATCTTTTCTTCCCATGACGCTTCCCCCAGAAGTAAGCTGTGCCGTATCAGTAGTAAATGCATACCCTGCCAAATCTGGTAACACCAACCCCCCATATAGTTCACCACCTGTACCTTTACTAGTGAAATTCTCCTGCCACCTCAGATTCTTTTAAAACGTTCTCCCGTAACATCACTACCAGTAATCCTAAATATCTGATGTGGAATTTATGCCCTTTCCCTTCCCCTTTCTTGCTCCTTCTAAGTCAGCTCCATACTTGTTACCTTTGTTTTCACATCATTGCACTCTGGGCCCAATGCTCAAACTCCCTGAAAATATCCAACATTTGTTCCTCCCTCCCCAGTAGCTTGCTGCTCAATAACAGGCAGCCATCTGCAAACATTAGGAAGGTCCACCCTTCTCCTTTATTTCTGTTTGTCCCGCTCATGTAACCATCACTTGTGCCAGTTTCTCCATCAACAAAATGAAGATGCCTGGTGAGAGGGAGCAATCCCTACATAGTGCCCCTGTGTATAAAACCCTTCTCTGACAGACCCCTATTAACTGATACTCTGAAGGATGGTCTGTCTATAACATTTTCAACCCATTCCAGGAAATCTTGTCCAAAACCTTTTCTTTTCAAACACTTAAATATGAAGTCCTAACACATGGAGTCAAATGCCTTCTTGATGTCAAATAATACCAGCTTCCTCTCATTTTCCTCCATTATGTTTTAGAAATGCTGCCAGCACTCAAAAATTTTCTGAAATATTCCTTTCTGCCACAAATCCATTCTAACCTTTTTCCACCAACCCAGCTAATACATTGACTAATCTTTAAGATAAAATCTTTACCAATCTTTCCATATCAACATTTATTAATGATATTAGTCTGAAATCACATACATATGGAATTATCTTTGCAGTTTTCATAAAGCCATTTGGCATAATGGTTAAGGTTTTCACCTCCTATTCATAACATGCAAGGTTTGATGCCTGTATGGAGTTTGCATGTTCTCCCTGTATCTACGTGGAGTTTCTCCAAAAAATATGCTGTGTTTCCACCTCACTCACTCAAGAATGAAGTTGTAGGCAGCAGCACAAACTGAAGATGCTACCCTGTGGAAGGAAGAGTTATTTAGACAAACCATGGGGTACAGTTTCCTGAAGATAGAAGAACATGGATCACAGACTGCATGCCATGTCAGGGCTAGCCACTCAATGGTGTAAAAATAGTTTTTAAATGATTCAGTTGTGTTGACTATTGTCACCAAATGGGTGTGGGTATTTGCCAGTGATAAGTGGGCTGAGGATCTGACCTACTCCAGGAATCCATGCATGGATGGATGGATGTGGCCCTATTGGCCAGTGTGTGGGTCAATAAGCTACTGGCCAGCTAGTGTCCAGTTCCTCAGCTTGGGTTATCTGGGATAGCTCTGCTGAGAGAAAGCTGAATGTAAAACCAATCAACCTTCCAAACATGAACTAAGAATTGCTACACTCAATGTAGGTTCACTGACAGGGCGCAGTTTGAAAGTAGATGACATGATGGTAAGGAGAAGCCTGGACATCCTATGTATCCAGGAGACAAAATGGAAGGGTGGTGCAGAAAAGTCAATTGGCTTGGGATCCAGAGTTTACTACTCAAGAGGAGGACAAACTAGAAATTATGCGGGAACTGTGGTGAAGAAGAGACTTCAGAAGACAGTAAGGGATGTAATCATAATTAGTGACAGACTCATGGCAATCAGACTCCAATGTAAGGCTAGGGAAGCATTCATTATCTTGGTCTAGACCTCACAACAGGGTTGTGATAGTGAGGAAAAGAGTGCATTCAGAAAGCAGTTGCAGGACATATTAGGAAAATGCAGGGCAACATTAATCGGTGTTGATAACTAGTGACCTGAATGCACATATCAGGAAGACAGAACAGAATTTGAGGATTGCCTGGGTGCTCATGAGTAGGCAACAGGAATAAAGAGGGAGAGGCCATTCTATATTTCTGTCTGACAAATGGCTTGATGGTGGCTAACACATGGTTCATCAAGACAGACAGTCCCAAGGCCACATACAAGAGTGGCCAACATGCAACTCAGGAAGACTTCCTCCTAATAAGGAAGGGGAAGTGGGATAGAATTAGCAATTGCATGGCATCCCCAGTGAAACAGTTGACCCACAGCATAAACCACTGGTTGCCGCAACCAGCAGTGGTTAAAGAAGATTCTAAGGTCATCAGAGATTAGACCTGGAAGTTGACTGGAGAGAAAACATAGGAGTTCAAGGAATTAATCAAGGCTCTAGCACCTCAGGAAGAAGAGGAAATAGGTAGAGTTGAAGAAGAATGGCAGTGCCTCAAAACATGATGTGTGAGGACAACACAACAAATATGCAGCTGAGCAAGGTATGTAAATAAGGTGGAAAAGGAAGCTGGTGGTGAATGCAGAAGTCCAGGAAGTCATCAAAAGAAAGGAGTATAGGAAAATATGGGAGATAGAAAAGACAGACCAAGCTAAGAAGGAATACTGGTTGGCTAACAAAGAGTCTGAGAGTCTTATTGCAGTAGCAAAGAACAAAAAATTAGAGGCAGTCTACTAGCTTCTGGAACATGACTCCACAGGTGGCACAAAGAAACTCTATCAGGCTGCAAGGCAAAGACAGAAAGATAAAAAAGATAGTTTATCACCCTTCATAAGGGATGCCAACAACAACCTGCTCACCAGTCCACAGGATATAAAAGGCAGAGGGAAGTACTTCTAGCAACTTCTGAATGAAGAAAATCCCACAGAAGCTGTATTGCCCCAGACACAGCCTACAATGAAAGAAGAGGAGGAGACACCCTAGAAGAAGTAAGAACAGCACTAAGGAAAATGAAGTCAAGGAAAGCAGCAGGGTCAGATGAGGTCACAGAAGATACGATCAAATTGTTGAGTGAGATAGGAAGAAATGTCTCCTGTGGGTACTCATAGTAATATGGAGAGAAAGGTGTATCCCAGATGACTGGAGAATATGTGTGTTAGTGCCAGTGTACAAGAACAAAGGGGACATCCACAATTGTGGGCGGTACAGCGGTATCAAACTCCTGTCACACTGCATGGAAGTTCTTGGAGACTGTAATTGATAAACTGATACACAGAGTAGTAGAAATCAAGATGGGAGATGAGCAGTTCAGATTCAGAACAGAATGCAGCACAACTGACCCAATGTTTACAGTGAGACAGATAGCTGGGAAGACGCTAGAGACAAGGAAAGAGTCAACTGGACATTCCTAGACTTGAAGAAAGCATATGACAAGGTCCCAAGAAAGCTGATTTGGGCAGTCCAGCAAAATGGTTTGAAGTCTCAGAAACATTGATAGAACTAGTGCAGACTATGTAGAAGGACTCTATGACTCAAGTAGGAACAGTGTTCTGTCTCACACAGGGGTTCTCAGTAGGAGTGAGTGTGCATCAGGGTGAAGCTTTAAGCCCACTGCAGTTCATACTGGCGATGGACTACATTAGCAAACAGGTTGGATGAGAGAGATCAACAAAGCTGTTGTAGTCAGGCAGTGTGGCATTACAGGCAGATGCTGAACAAGAACTTCAGCAAAGAATAGGGGAATGGAATGCA
Source organism: Protopterus annectens (assembly GCF_019279795.1). Lineage (NCBI taxonomy): Eukaryota > Metazoa > Chordata > Ceratodontiformes > Protopteridae > Protopterus > Protopterus annectens. Next base: position 1,387,851,305 of record NC_056746.1, on the reverse strand, counting down.
AAACTGAAGGCACATGGGATGATACTAAATGCATATAAGATAGTTGTAATGGAAGCAAATGGGGGAAATCAGAAGAAGCTGAGATTTCAGAGAGGAAGAAAGATAGTGGAACAGGTTAATAGCTTCAAGTATCTGGGAGGGGTGGCTGAGGAGAAGGGAAGGGAAGTCTAAATGATGAGATCAAAGCTAGAATCAGAGGGGCTGCAAGCCTTCTGGCACAGAGTGTCAGGGTAGTGTGTAACAGAGGTATGCCAAAGGAACTGAAAAGTAAGGTGTACAGAGTAGTGGGGAGACCACTACTACTGTATGGTACAGAAATCTGGGCAGTGAAGGCAGAGCAGTTGAGGAAGCTGGAGGAGATGGAGATGAAGTGATATAGAGATAGGTGTTAGAATGCACACTGGGACAGATGAAACAATGACATCACAGCAGAAGTCATAGATGTTAGAATGCACACTGTGGGACAGATTATCACCCGGTTATTAAAACATTCGAAGAATTAGTAGAAATAGAAATTCGGAATGTAAATACGGAAAAGAGTTTAGAAAGTAGTAACTTTTCTGATGAATCTTACCAACTGATTAAGAAATTAAATAGTGAAGGTATTAGGGTGATGAAAACTGACAAGGGGGGGGGTGTAGTATTAATGTATCAGCATGACTACATGGCTGCCCTACATTCGCATTTACACAACAATGAGCAATACAACCAGGTATCTATTAATGAAAGAAATGTTGCATACGCCAAAATTAAGTACAAGCTAGAGGACAATTTATATCAAGAAGCAATAAATGAACAGTTGTTCAATTATCTGTTGGTCCCCAAACCAGTTACCCCCATCATTTTCGGTATTCCCAAGGTGCACAAAGGGCTACAGCCATTAATATTTAGACCTATTGTAGCTGGTGCCAAGGGAATCACTGAACCACTAGGAAAATTTGTTGATGTAATATTAAAAAAGTATACAACAACTTTGAAATTTATATGTAAAGATTCCTGGGAATTTCTGCGTAGTGTTAAAAAAGAACTTTTCAGTGAAACCAACTACATGGTTACAGTGGATGTGGTTGAACTATTTCCAAGCATCCCGCATGAGATTGGCTTGGAATGGTTCAATGAAATGTTAGCCGAAAATTCTAAGCTAGGAGGCAAAATAATAGCACTACTTGTGGAATTTATGGAAATTATTTTGAGCAACAATTTTGTATATTTTTGTGGAGAGCTATTTAAGCAAAAAAGGGGAGTAGCTATGGGGACTCCTTGTGCCTCTGCGTATGCTAACATTGTGTTAGGGTATTGGGAGTCTAAATACATATTCAATACAAAATGGGCAGAACACCTAACACACTACCGACGTTACTTGGATGATATATGCATTTTTTGGAAAGGCAGCAAGGAAGAATGTGAGCAATTTATTGAATACATCAACAATAGTACCAATTTTCTAAAATTCACATGTAACATAAAAACTGACAATTTACAATACCTAGATGTGGATTTGTGGAAAAATACAGAGAACAATTGTTTCATGTCCAGGATTTACCGAAAAGATAGTTATTCCAACATGTTCTTGCACTACAATAGTAACCATCCCTTATATCAAAGGAAAGGAATTATTAAAGGACAAGTAATTAGAGCAGCAAGAATATGTAGTGAGGAAACCTGGTTTGAAGACGAATGTTTGTTTCTGATGAAGCTATTCCAAGAAAGAGGATACCCAAAACAGTTAATAGAGGTAGTAACGACTGAAGTAAGAAGTCAAAGAAGAGAAAACTACTTCCCTTTATTAGGTGAAGAGCGTAGATATGAAAGTAAGAAAATGGACAATGGATCAAAAGAGAATGAATGCCTTTTTGTTCACACAAATTGCAACGAAAGTGCAGCGGTAGAAAGGGCGATTAACAAATACTGGCCTATAATTACTATGAACGAAGAATTCAAAAAACTGCTTGGGGGCAAACCACAATTTATTAGAAGGCGTAATAGAAACTTGAAGGAACTACTAGAAACAAATTTTGATGTAGGGCAAGGTGGAATGACCCAAAAGGTTGGGACATTCAAATGCAATAGTTGCAAGCAGTGCCCTAATATTATGAACAAAAAAGGGTTCTATTTGAAGTCAAGAAAAACATATATAAAATCTCCTGGGTACTTCAATTGCAAAGCTAAAGGAGTAGTATATCTTGGTTTATGTCAGTATTGCCAAAGTTTTTACATTGGCAAAACAGAGAGAACACTGGCAAAACGAATATACGAACACCTTTACGATATTAGTAAAAGTAAAGAAACAAATGCCTTCTACAAACACTCATTAGTATGTGAAAGAATGAAGATAGAATTCATGGTATTAGAGCAGGTAAACATCAACCCCAGAGGGGGTGACTGGGAAACATCACTAGAGTTCAAAGAACTGCTTTGGCAGATAAAATTAGACGCGGCCAAAACACCAGGTCTCAATGGAGCTATCAGTATTGGTAGCTTGCTAAAAATCAGAAGAGCAAAGCTATAATACAACAAAATGTAACATATCACAAAACCATTATTATTATACTAAAAATGGTTACTAGCAAAGAATAAATACACAATTTGGTTCCCTGGCCATATTAGAGGCAATCAGCAGAGGGTTGACCAAGATGTTAACAACAACAGCCGGATACAGTATAGCGGCGAAGTGTGGTAAATGATTAAGTCCACTTTTATAAGTAGGATAGATAGAATTGAGAAGGTTCGGTCATACACATATTTCTTCCATGTTCTTTGTGCACACATATACATTTTGTACACAGTTTGTACATATAATTTTTTACCAAAAGCAGTTTGCAGCACAAGTAGTTTGCAGACATATAACAAGGCACACCATATATACAAAAAGGATGGAGTACTACAGTTATTAAAATATGAAGTACCTGTTATTTTTTGTTCTGTATATGCTGACCAATTTGTTAACTGTTAATGAAGTGACCATGAGGCTTAAAACAATCAAATTTGATTTTGCAACAAGGCTTTATATATATATTGTTTAATATGTTTTTTTAAAATGCACAGTTTTTAATGTGTATTTTTTAAAGATGATTATTATATAAGTATTTAATGTTTAATTTTAGACATGCATTTAATATTAATAGGAACAAAAGATGGGTTATTACAAAAAGTATAACAAGAATTAACACCATCAGTTTGTATTAGTGTAAAAAAGGATCCTTTTGTTTTAAATGCAGTGTAAGTAATAATTAATTGATGATCAATTAAGTAATCAAGTAGGGCAGAAATAATATAAAAGAATCTGCCTAGTAATGAAGTAAATGTCTTGATAAAGCCTGGGAGGGCCCGGGTGAAAGCGCTTGACGGGATATTTGGATTTACTCTATGTGTTTTTAACGCTTTTACTGGTGAAGCTGAAAATAAAAAGTTTTGTTCCTGCACTTTGGTTTGGCACCTGGATATCCTGCTTTTTTGAACAGATGAAATGATGACATCAGAGCAGAAGTCATAGGTGTTAGAATGCACACTGTGGGACAGATGAAACAATGACATCACAGCAGAAGTCATAGGTGTTAGAATGCACACTGTGGGAAAAATGAAATGATGACATCAGAGCAGAAGTCATAGATGTTAGAATGCACACTGTGGGACAGATGAAACGATGACATCAGAGCAGAAGTCATAGCTGTTAGAATGCACACAGTGGGACAGATGAAACGATGACATCAGAGCAGAAATCATAGGTGTTAGAATGCACACTGTGGGACAGATGAAACGATGACATCAGAGCAGAAGTCATAGGTGTTAGAATGCACACTGTGGGACAGATGAAATGATGACATCAGAGCAGAAGTCATAGGTGTTAGAATGCATACTGTGGGACAGATGAAACGATGACATCAGAGCAGAAGTCATAGGTGTTAGAATGCACACTGTGGGACAGATGAAATGATGACATCAGAGCAGAAGTCATAGGTGTTAGAATGCTCACTGTGGGACAGATGAAACGATGACATCAGAACAGAAGTCATAGGCATTAGAATGCACACTGTGGGTCAGATGAAACAATGACATCAGAGCAGAAGTCATAGGTGTTAGAATGCACACCGCGGGACAGATGAAACAATAACATCAGAGCAGAAGTCATAGGTGTTAGAATGCACACCGTGGGACACTTGAAACAATGACATCAGAGCAGAAGTCATAGGTGTTAGAATGCACACTGTGGGACAGATGAAATGATGACATCAGAGCAGAAGTCATAGGTGTTAGAATGCACACTGTGGGACAGATGAAACAATGACATCAGAGCAGAAGTCATAGGTGTTAGAATGCACACCATGGGACAGATGAAACAATGACATCAGAGAAGAAGTCATAGGTGTTAGAATGCACACTGTGGGACAGATGAAACGAGGACATCAGAGCAGAAGTCATATGTGTTAGAATGCACACTGTGGGACAGATGAAATGATGACATCAGAGCAGAAGTCATAGGTGTTAGAATGCATACCGTGGAACAAATGAAATGATGACATCAGAGCAGAAGTCATAGGTGTTAGAATGCACATTGTGGGACAGATGAAACAATGACATCAGAGCAGAACTCATAGGTGTTAGAATGCACACTGTGGGACAGATGAAACATTGACATTAGAGCAGAACTCATAGGTGTTAGAATGCACACTGTGGGACAAATGAAACGATGATATCAGAGCAGAAGTCATAGGTGTTAGAATGCACACCATGGGACAGATGAAATGATGACATCAGAGCAGAAGTCATAGGTGTTAGAATGCACACTGTGGGACAGATGAAACGATGAAATCAGAGCAGAAGTCATAGGTGTTAGAATGCACACAGTGGGACAGATGAAACGATGACATCAGAGCAGAAATAATAGGTGTTAGAATGCACACTGTGGGACAGATGAAACGATGACATCAGAGCAGAAGTCATAGGTGTTAGAATGCACACTGTGGGACAGATGAAATGATGACATCAGAGCAGAAGTCATAGGTGTTAGAATGCACACTGTGGGACAGATGAAACGATGACATCCGAGCAGAAGTCATAGGTGTTAGAATGCACACTGTGGGACAGATGAAACGATGACATCAGAGCAGAAGTCATAGGTGTTAGAATGCACACTGTGGGACAGATGAAATGATGACATCAGAGCAGAAGTCATAGGTGTTAGAATGCTCACTGTGGGACAGATGAAACGATGACATCAGAACAGAAGTCATAGGTGTTAGAATGCACACTGTGGGTCAGATGAAACGATGACATCAGAGCAGAAGTCATAGGTGTTAGAATGCACACCGCGGGACAGATGAAACAATGACATCAGAGCAGAAGTCATAGGTGTTAGAATGCCCACCGTGGGAGACTTGAAACAATGACATCAGAGCAGAAGTCATAGGTGTTAGAATGCACACTGTGGGACAGATGAAATGATGACATCAGAGCAGAAGTCATAGGTGTTAGAATGCACACTGTGGGACAGATGAAATGATGACATCAGAGCAGAAGTCATAGATGTTAGAATGCACACTGTGGGACAGATGAAACAATGACATCAGAGCAGAAGTCATAGGTGTTAGAATGCATACTGTGGGACAGATGAAACAATGACATCAGAGCAGAAGTCATAGGTGTTAGAATGCACACCGTGGGACAGATGAAACAATGACATCAGAGCAGAAGTCATAGGTGTTAGAATGCACACTGTGGGACAGATGAAACGAGGACATCAGAGCAGAAGTCATAGGTGTTAGAATGCACACTGTGGGACAGATGAAACAATGACATCAGAGCAGAAGTCATAGGTGTTAGAATGCATACCGTGGAACAGGTGAAACAATGACATCAGAGCAGATGTCATAGGTGTTAGAATGCATACCGTGGGACAGATGAAACGATGACATCAGAGCAGAAGTCATAGGTGTTAGAATGCACACCGTGGGACAGATGAAACATTGACATCAGAGCAGAAGTCATAGGTGTTAGAATACACACCGTGGGACAGATGAAACAATGACATCAGAGCAGAAGTCTAAGTAGTCAAAATGGTAGAGGAGCTTAATGAGAGCAGATTATGGTGGTTTGGGCATGAGCAGGGAAGCAGAAGACAATCTGATGAAGAAGATTTGGAACAGACAGGAAGAACACAAGAAGAAACTAAGACATCCAATAAAAAGGTGGATGTACTGTGTGACAGAAGACCTGTGACAGTCGGGCATGTCTGTCAAATACGTAATGAGAGTGGCACTGAATTGAGAGAGGTGGCAACAACCGACATGACACCCTGACCCCACATAGAAAAAGAGATAAAGGCATTGATTATGATTTTAATTAACGCCATTATGATCAATTGGTTACTTTCCTGCATCTTTAACATTTGTTTACCAGAAAGTCTGACTTAGAATGAAGCCAATTTTCAGAGGAGGTCTGGGGAGAAATGCTCCAGACACATGTCTTTGTAATGTAGGAGGAAACTACAGAAACCAGAGGAAACCCACAGAGAGGACATGCAAACTCCGCACAGAAGGCACCGTAGCTGAGAATCAAACCAGAGAACTTCTTGCTGTGAGGCGACAACACAACAGCTGCACCACGCCGCCAAAGGTCCAGGATGGGTACCTTCTTATAATATTAGTGAGTAACTTATCCATTTCAGCTTTGTGTAAATAGCTTGCACAGTGTTGCATGAGCTTTCTCTTAACTGCACTGATCTGCACAGCCTGAGTACTAGTTGCACTGATCAGTACAGGCTTACACTGAACATGTACCCAGTCCAACAAAATTCCACAGCTGTAATCTTTTGCCATCCTCTCCTTAGATCCTCACATACTTTAAATCTAGCAGCACTGGTCATCATAAATAGTCGACACACACAAACCCTTGTCTATTGCTAGCCTTATAGCACTTGAAATCCTGAAGGAGTGTATGAACTGCAGCATGCTGATTGATAACGAATATCTATGAGTGGTGTAAATATTTAACTGGGGATGTCCATCTCTCAACCAGTTATATGCAGTGAAATTAACACTGTCTTACCTCTACCTGCATGCAACATCCACAAATCACACACTCTAAACCACACTATTGTGATACAATTAAAAATATTTTCCTAAGCCTTCCGAAAATGAGGTGTCAACTTTAACCCTCATATTTACTCCTGTCAGCAACACAGCATCAACAGTTCATATCCAACATAGAACTCACTCTGACATTACAGAAAATATGGATGCTAACAGGGGTCAGATAACTAACGGGTAGAGGCCTTTAAGGCAGCAAGGCCAAACTACTTATTCTTGCAATGTTCTGGTTATAAGTGAGTCCATAGTTAGACACACAGGAGTTCTACACATCAATCTGAACAAAAATAGGGTAAGCGTTAATTGTCTGTCAGGTGACAGGATATTTAACCCCAGGTACACATATGGTCTGATCATTGTGCACACAGGAGTGAATAATGTAAATGCACCTCCTTGTATCATATGAACAGGGACATGCTGGAGCTCTGCAAAGGAAATGAAACTAATAATTGATAAGTATCCTACATCATTAAGAAAGATACCGCAATATAAACAAAAGATAATCAACTTTAATTATTGGCTTAACTACTGGTGTCATTCTAAGAGGGATACAGTATATATCAGCCCAGGGTGAGATGATTTTAAAAGCCTGCTTCTTTGCTTATGGCCCCCGTACATTAGTAAAGACTTTTTCTTGTCCCATAGCACCTTTTTTTAGGCAAGGTCATTCTCTTCAAATTCCCCACATAGCCAACAACAATCAAAATCACATAAAAGTAGCAGTTCAATGTTAGAAACCTAAACAAAAACTTGCACTCCTTCATGCATTCTGAAACCTTGAAAATATTGATATATGTACAGAAAATAGTGAAAGATCAATAAAGTGCAGGGTTTTAATGTTTTACCACTCTTTCACATTCAACGCTGAATTGGACATTGTAGCCAGGAGGAGTATAGCTGTGTTCCTAAGAAGCCATTTCACCTCCAGACTCATAATCTAGAGCAATGACTTAGAGCTCTTCCACATTCTTCTTACAATACACAAACCAAGTACCATATAATAGCCAAATACTGTATCTATGACACTGATAGACCAGTATCAGGCATATCTTAGCAAAATGGCGTCCCTCCCCATAGAACCTATCATTATTCTTTACAGTAAATGCCACTATATCTCTGTTAAGTGGGGAACCAAAACCACCACAACCAAGTAAGTGCAAAGATTTTTGGTTTTATTAATGCCAAATCCTTAACCAACTATTTCAAATTTCAATAAGTCTCAAAAATATTAGACCTGGGTTCTCACAAATATAGCCCCTATGCTCTGAGCCTAAATTTATCAGATCACTGACCAAATCTGACCATTGTGCAGAAACATTTACTGTGTGTGTGATACCTGATACACTCCAAAATCTCTCCAACTTCAGAGACTTCTCTAAGGTAAATATAATCCAGCTAAATGATGACTCAATGAAATTCAAATGCCCTCCTCACCTGATTATCCAGCTTTACAGAGTGCATTTTTCACAGATAAATTCTACACCAATATCTACCCTAGTTTTGAGACATCAATCCCAATAAAACAAAAAAATAGTGCAAAATTTAATAGCAAGCGCATTTGGTTGGAGCACAGTATCTCTCTCTCTCTCTTTAAGGCTAAAAACACTAGTTCTGTGGACCCTAACAATGTGTCAGGATGTCATCTTGTCAGTGCCAAGCATTGCCATGCTGACTCCTTATCACATGTATTCAGTCTCTTCGCTGGATATATGCCAAAAGAATGGAGAACTGCTGTAGTCATCCCAATCCATAAAGGGGGAGGCACGACTGATCCATGCAACTACAGGCCAATCAACCTCCCCAGCTTTATCTGTAAGGCAATGAAGCACATCATTACAGACTTCATAACCAAGGATATAAGCAGTCATCACAAACTGGATCCAAACAATTTTTTTTTTTTTAAGGCTGATCCTGCCCCTTGAACCTGGTAGACGTTTTTGAACATGTTACTAAGGCATTAGTGTCAGATAAATCAGTTCACGTCACACCTGGACTTGACTAAAGTCTTCAATAGCATTCCACACTCAGGCATCACTGATAAGTTAACCTAATTAAATGTAAAACCTTATGTTATCCACTGGATAGCAAAGTGATTCACCAACACAATCCAGTCTTGTAGTGCTGCTGGCACACTCTTAACTGGTTATCAGATGTATCCCTCAGGGATCAAACTTGGGACTGCTCCTCTCCTCTTTGAGACCTACTTTTCTGATGTTAAAACACATACAAAAAGCCTGTGGATATTGAAGTTTGCTAATGGCTGCAAATTTGAAAATGTCATAAATACCCCAGATGGGCTATATATTCTCCAGCAGGACCTAACTCATACTAACAAGTGGTGCCTGGACCACAGCTTCAAACTAAATACCCCAAAATGCATCATTGTGTCCACTGAGAAACCCAGGCACTCCTGCACCTATCACCCTTCTCACACACACACACACACACACACACACACACACACACACACATGCACATTCACGTGCACACACACACACACACACACACACACACACACACACACACACACACACACACACATGCACATTCACGTGCACACACGCGCACACACACACACACACACACACACACACACACACACACACACACACACACACATGCACACACACACACACACACACACACACACACATGCACATTCACGTGCACACACGCGCACACACACACACACACACACACACACACACACACACACACACACACACACACACACACACACACACACACACATTGGAGCATTAATAATTCACTATTGACACATCTCTGGGGTGTAGGATGAAACTGGTGCACCCAGCAAAAAGCCACATAGTTATAAGAAGGACATAAAACTCTACACAGATTGTACAGAAATGGAAAAAGCAAGCATTGTGAGGCATCACTGTGTCACTCTCAACAAATATCAAAAGATAAATAAATAATGTGATTATAACAAAAAAGCACTTCATATATTAATTATATAATATAATATATTAACTTAGCTCAAGTCTAGGATGCATGGGCATAGTCATGAGTTAGTAAGAGGTTAGTAACAATGTAATTTATTTGTGAATATAGATCATACAGGTGAGGTGTGTGGGCATTAGTGAGAAGTTCTTTGAGAGAGGATTAAACACATGGAGGCTTGATATAGTTCTGACTGAATTTAGGATAGAGTTCCACAGTTTGGATATGCAGTGTGAGTACAAATTTTGCCCCATAATTTTTTTGGTTTATAAATTACAAGCAGGTTTTTGTCTTGAGAGCACTGAAGGCGCTTTGGGAGATAGAGATGAAGTACTAAGGAAATAGAAGGGCTGGTAGTGGAGTTGTATAGTATTTTATGGGTTAGAATAAGTTGTATACGGGCTAGTTAATGTGGGAGTTCTAACCGGTTGACAGCATGTAATACAGAGCAATGATGAGCTTTATGTGGCAGGTTAGTTGCAAATGTAGCTATCTTATTACAGCAGTTCTCCAGTTGTGATTTAAGAGAGATCTGGATGTTAGTGAAAATAGGTGAGCCATAGAGAATTAAAAGTAAAAAATAGGGTAATTCTACTGGAAGGAGTACATTTTTTCTCTATGTAGTAAGTCTAGCTATTGATTAGTTATTTTTATACAATTTTTATGTAAAGATCAAATTTTAAGTTATCTATGGTGACTCCAAGCAATTTGGTATGGGTAACTACTTCAATAGCTTACTTAAACAGGTAAGGTGGAAGTTACTTTTAGCACTGACATGGGATTTTGGGAAAATGGTAGTAGTTTAGTCTTTTGAGGCTTAAGTAAAAGTTGATTTTAATGAAGAGACATTTGTCTTTGTGTCTTAGTTCAGCATGCATAGATTAAATTGGATGAAATTTACATTTACAGGAGGTTATTTTAGTATGTAAGGGTAGAGGGTTGATCAAATTGTGTATGTGCCCACAGTTATAGTGATAAGAGGAATATTTAATCTAGTTCTTGGTGATGAAACCCCATATAGAATGGAATGGTCATTGTAGCTCATATATCAAATATAGATGTTTAGACTTAAGTGATGGACAGCAATCTTTGAAATGCATTTTTGTAGAAGAAAGTTTGCAGGAGTAAACCAGAATATTCCCAGAATGGGAACAATCCATCTGTTTTTAAGATAATGTAGTTATATTCTGCTTTTGAAACATGAGTATAATTCTGTACACCATACTTATGAGGACTTGTGGGGCATTTATTTTAAAGAATGATATTGCAGGGATCAGAGGTTGTCCATATTTACATAATATACGTGCATATCCATGCGGATACATCTTCATGCCTTAGAGGAAGCAAAATATTGAAAAGTTCCAATTAAGACAAGGTTGTTTATTTATTTTGGTCTCAGTGGGGCTTATGTGTCACTTGAAGGTGATCCGATCTTTAATCTGAATCATACCTAAGTACTTAAAATTATATACCTTCTGAAGACAAGTTTTGTTAAGATGCTGGATGCTTCGGGTAGATGGAGTTTTACTATCTCTCCAATTGATGATAGGAGTAATGCATTTGATTTAATGATGTTTATGATGATCTGAGGTATTGCCAGCTATGCCAGGAGAAGTAGGGCAGTGGATGTTTAACCTATGCCAGTAGAGCTAGCTGGCATTTTGTAAAGAATTATGTCATTTGTATATCAAACTGATTTATATAGATGCTTGTGCTGAAAAATTTATTTGTAAAGTTGCTTGTGTTAAAAATGTACAAACAGTGGGTCTTGACTGTATTGTAACTGATTAAAGGTACATGTTTTAACAGAAGATACTGGAAGAGAAGACGTTAATCTCAGTTCAGCCAACTTTACAAAATAGTAAGAAATTAAATGACCTGGTTTAGGCCATAAAGACTGCATCTTACAGTTCAAATTGCAGCCAGAGACTAAGTGTCAGTGCCAGAGAATGGTTTATTAGCTCCTGTAAGGAGAGTCAAAGTGTTTTATGGTTTTATAGCTTCCAGATGCTATAACACACCTCTGCAAAGCTCTATCTGTGTGTATGGTAACACATATGTGTTAAATTCTGGTATAGTTTCTAGCAATGGGGTAACATGGGAACCACAAATCAGATGATCAGATGTATGTGATGTCATTTTGCAATCTAGGATAAAAATGATATTTCAATACTAGAGGAGACTGAAGTCTCAAGGCAGTCTGTTTCTTGGAACCTGACATATAAGAATCTCTCAACCACTTCATCTTGCCTTCCTCTAGTAATTGAACCAGGGAATAGTAATTCCTTAGATCAATCAAGAAAATATAGTGAGATTAGTTAAGTAATGTCTTTCTGAATCTGTGTAAAGCTATTCATCTGTGTTATTTTTAATATTTCCTGTGAGCAAAACTCTGGTGTTTATTGTAACTAGATGTTCCATATTTTCATTTTCTTGTATTATTTATTATTAAATATATTTAAACTTTACATTGTGGCTGGTCTTTTAGAGAATATTTTAACTTTGAGAGTACTTATATCTATTTGGCGACTCTGTGGCCACTCCTGAAAGCCTTACTGCATTGGTCAAACATTATCATTTGTATTAATATTAATTTCACTCAGTATAATTGGGTACTCTTGTAAGAGCCTTAGAGTAGCTGGATTTGGAGTGTCTGTGGCAGTAACTACCTTATAGTCTGGGCAGAAGGGGGCATAGTTAGTAAATCTGTGCCAACCTTTCCCAGGTGTGTGTGTGAAAATCAAATCTCAAAGATTGTGTGTGTTAGCTGCTTGGAGCAGGGACATGAAGCATTGGTTTCACAGACAGGATGCTGGATGACTTGGCTTGGTCACTTGGCTGAGGACTCAACTCTATAGCTGTGCCAATGGGGAGTCTTACTGGGAACCCGGAGGGAGACAGAGAGAGAAATCCAAACCCCAGACTGAGTGCATTCCCTATGTGATCTTAAAGGAAATTGTGCTTGATGCAGAGAGCTGTATCTGGAAATATGTGTATATCTATTTTTGTTCCAAGTGAATGTCCCTCTCCAGTGTCACTGGTGTAGATTCAGGCTCCTTGATTACTGGCCCAGAGAGGGAATGTCGCAATGTTTATTTTCAGTTATACAATTGTAAGAGAAGTCATGCCACTGTAAATCCAAATAGAGAGTGTGTGTTTTTAACAGTTATCCAAGATGGAACTACTTATCTAGAAGAGATGCAAAATACCTAATAGAATGAAAACCTGAGTGAATCAGTCCACCCTTCACCTCAACTACCAAAACAGCTACCATTATACCTTCTTGAGAAACAGAAAGAGATTCATTCAGTGTTATGGAAACAGTAAGATGAAGAAACAACACTTAGATTATAAACATGCAGATAATGTTTTATTTTTTACTGACCAGTAATAATTTATTTATAAATTTTAAACCACCCTTTATTTTATTTATTTATTTTTACAAAAATGGAAGTATCATTTTAAAACTGTCAGGCTATCAATATGAAAGAACACTTAACTAGCAGTTTGAACCTTTGACCTTTTATTACAAATTGTAATATGTTTTACTTGTTATTTTAAGATTTTCTGATTACTATAAAGAAGCAATTTAATTTTAATAGGATAGTTAAATATTTTTAAAGAAACTATTATATTTTTATTGTTGTGCCAGATGAATTTAAGTTTGGACAGTTTATACTTAGTTTGGATGGTAAGATTTATCTTATTAAATAACAGATGTTTGACACATGTCTAGAAGTGTTTGTTTAATATACAACAATATGTGACAGCACATTTAACCTTGCAGAAACACTGAATCTGTGACTAGGAGAAATTACAGAGCACATATTTAATCACTGATTAAAGAAATCAGAAAAAAGGCAGGGCCCTTAATTCTTATTTTTGATAGTTGATCACCGACATATAACCTTATATAAAAGGTATATATGCATTAGGTGCCATTAAAATAGCTGCATTAAAAGAGCAAGTAACATTGTATTCATTTTTTGTTAGCTATAATAGTACTCAGTCTTGAAACTTGCGATATCACAAATGAAGGCCTGCTGGCTTTTTAATATCTGAAACAGACACACAAATAATACAACTACAAGGTGATATAATAAATTTAGTCTGAGGCTTTAAGGGTTACAAAATTGTATTGAGTAAGCACACAATATAATCTTTGAAAAAACAGATGCAATTACTTTAAGCAATGATGGGGATTTAAAACACATTTCTACTAAATCAGCAAATAAATAAATATACAAACACTGCTAGAATTGCTGTGTTGATTAAAAGTAACACATTTCCAAAAATGATTAAATATTAAGAAAGACACAAAATACAGTCAGAATGATCAGTTTGAATGCATTCACACTAACACAATGCACTCTGTGATGATATACATCAATATAAATGCCTGCTTAATTTGTGCTCTATTAACCATAATAGTAACTAAGAGCCTGTAAGAGATTTTTTTTAAATAATTTCCTTCAAGGGGCAATGGTACTCTTTTACTTCATGAAGTCCTGCTGGTGGTCTCTCAGGCTTCTAAATTTGCCCACATATTCTGGCCTTTTATGATCTCCTCCAATAGTTTAGCAAGACAGAGAAGCTCTGATACGAGCTTCAAGCATTTGTTTTGTGAATCGGTTAATTAAGTAAGTTTGCCAAAGATCCAGGAAGATACAAGTAAGAACAGATTGTGAGGGAATTATGTGGCTATAAAGTTTATGTAGTCTGCAAAGCAGTTTAGGAACCAAGAGTCCAGATTGCTACTATCTGACACCCTAATATCATTGTTTTTCATTGAAAACCCCAGTTTGATTTCTACTGATGTTTTTGAAGTAGAAATTCTAAATCCAGACTTACCAGAATATAGCAGTCTTTTCAGGATTAGAAGGATGTGGGGATGTTTTTTGCTCTAATCTTTAGTAAAGAAGGCAGAAACGTATTAAACTTTAGTTGGGATACTTGCTGGGAAGTTGAGAGTGCTCATGTCAGACTTTTTTCCAGAATATCTTTGAAAAACAGTTCATATTTCTTTTTTTAAGAGAGGCTGTGGTAGCACTTATGGTCAAAAGTGAAGGAGAAGTGCGTCCAAACAGGTTTGGTCTATGAGCTTTGTGAACCCCTTTAGTTCAGTGATTAGCCATTAGTTTGTGAGCCAATGTAGTACCTATAGACGATTATTACAAAATGTATGCCCATGTATATGATGATAATATCAAGTGAAGATCTGGGACTTTTATGAGAAACAACAGTGGACTAGTCACTATTGTCATGTTTAGGCAAGAGATTGTTCACACTCTGCCCCCCCCCCACGCACACACACACACACACACACACACACACACACCAATGAAGGCCTGTTAATGATAAGGCATGGTACAGGCTTATTTGTTTTACTAGGCCATGTGTCAGTTATGGCTGAATAGTCAGTCATTCTAAGTTCTTCTACTGTCAGGGAGGTCATTTCATCTGAACCAGTGATGATAAGCTCACATCAGCAGTGTTAGTGGAAAAAAAATGATCCAGTAAGCTCACAAGCCATTTATTAAAATTAAATAATTAGTAAAGAAAAGCATTGCATTGAACACACAAAATTAATCCATGGAGTTAATAATGAAGCAATTCAATATAAGGAGGTTTTAATCAGGACTCGGTGGAGACAGTTAAATAGGAAAGTTTCAGAAAGTGTATTGAAGAGAAGGATGGGATATAAACCAATCAGTTTTAAGTGGTGGTGTGGCTGCCTTGCAAAAATTATCCCAGGCAGGTATTTACAACTGTGCTCATCTTGCTTATCTTAGGACACGAATAACTCAAGCAGACAGGAGGAAATATTTTATTTTACCATATGGAGGTCTTGTCATAAAAACACTGATCAGGCATATAACGTTAGGTGTAGCTATTAGAAAACTGGAAGGCAAACCTAGTGTGGGTCTTGAGCTACAGCCATTTAAGAGTGTTATTTTTAAACAGTGTGTGTGTGTGTGTGTGTGTGTGTGTGTGTGTGTGTGTGTGTGTGTGTGTGTGTGTGAGTGTGTGTGTGTGTGTGTGTGTGTGTGTGTGTGTGTGTGTGTGTGTGTGTGTGTGTGTGTGTGTGCGTGTGTGCGTGTGTGTGTGTGCATGTGGAATGAGGAGTGGTATTCAGGAGGGAAGCAGTAGACAATGTTAGGCTCAATATTTCCAGACTTGATGAGCAGAAGTCAACTCCAAAACAGGCATTTTATATTTTTACTGCAAAGTCTCACTTAATTTAGAGGTAGCCATTGCAAAGAAAATACATATAGTGTGAAATGCCCAAACATCTCTAATAGTGCTGTTTCTACAGTAACTGCATAATTCCCACTCCCTCACTGATGGAGTAACCATTCAGATGAGATTTCTAAGCAAATACCTTAAGCATTAGTCTGAATTATTTTAGACATGCAGTAAAGTTATCAAGGTGTAAATCATACAAACTAATTTGAAAAGAGGTAACTACTTGTATGGAGACTTAAAATGCAGATGGGCTGATTTTTGTAACTGGGAAAATGATTAGAGGTAATACTAAATTGGCAGGAAAGGGTTGCATTACACAAAAAGAGCAAGTTCCTTTCTGAGTGGCTGATATTTGAGGGTCATGGAACAAAACAACAAAAAGTAAGAGAGTCGTGACAGATGTTACTGAGCATAGCTTATTAAGCAGCCTAAAACAGCTGTTCTGAACCTGTCTCCAAGCTATTGACAACTACCTACATTATAATTTAATTTTGTACTTCACTGAAGAATAATTGTTTAGGAGCCGCGGTGGTGCAGCGGTAGCATTGTTGCCTCACAGCAAGAGGTTCTCCCGTTCAATTCTCGGCTGGAGTGCCTTCTGTGTGGAGTCTGCATGTCCTCCCCGTGGTCGAGTGGAGTTCGAAAGACATGCGTAGAATGTGCGGGCCTTCTTTGAAGGTTGGGTGTCGAGCTGGCACCTCGGCACCCATAAAAAATCTACTGCCAATCATTAGCGGACGGGAGTTCCGCTGTGGCGACCCCTAAAAGGGAAAAAGCCGAAAGAATAAGAAGAAGATTGAAGAATATTTGCTTAGAAACTTAACTATGTTTACTATTTAAACTCCACTTGTCTGCATGCCTTCTGTGGGTTCTTTCTATATGAACTATACTACAAGTATGGATGACCAAGCCTCATACAGTATAACACTGTCAAGGGAGGCCTTACCTCATGAATTGTAGCACTGTGGTTGGACTCACCTCATGGATTGTAGCATTGTCACTGGACTTACTTCATGGACTGTAGCACTGTTGTTGGACTTACCTCATGGATTGTAGCACTGTTGTTGGACTTACCTCATGGTTTGTGGCACTGTCATTGGACTTACTTCATGGACTGTAGCACTGTTGTTGAACTTATCTCATGGAGTGTAGCACTGTTGTTGGACTTACATCATGCATTGTAGCACTGTTGTTTGACTTACCTCATGGATTGTAGCACTGTCACTGGACTTACTTCATGGACTGTAGAACTGTTGTTGGACTTACCTCATGGATTGTAGCACTGTTGTTGGACTTACCTCATGGTTTGTGGCACTGTCATTGGACTTACCTCATAGATTGTTACACTGTTGTTTGACTTGCCTCATTGACTGTAGCACTGTCATTGGACTTACTTCATGGACTGTAGCACTGTTGCTGGATTACCTCATGGATTGTAGCACTGTTGTTGGACTTACCTCATGGATTGTAGCACTGTTGTTTGACTTACCTCATGGATTGTAGCACTGTCACTGGACTTACTTCATGGACTGTAGCACTGTTGTTGGACTTACCTCATGGATTGTAGCACTGTTGTTGGACTTACCTCATGGTTTGTGGCACTGTCATTGGACTTACCTCATAGATTGTTACACTGTTGTTTGACTCGCCTCATGGATTGTAGCACTGTCATTGGACTTACTTCATGGACTGTAGCACTGTTGTTGGATTACCTCATGGATTGTAGCACTGTTGTTGGACTTACCTCATGGATTGTAGCACTGTTGTTTGACTTACCTCATGGATTGTAGCACTGTCACTGGACTTACTTCATGGACTGTAGCACTGTTGTTGGACTTACCTCATGGATTGTAGCACTGCCATTGGACTTTCTTCATAAATTGCAACATTATCACAAAGCCTTCTGTAACCTTATCTATAGCATTGTCAGGGGAACCATCATCATGTGCAATGCTATACCCTCCTCCATGAACTCTACTCCCCTACCATTAGATACTCTCTCCGTTACTATGGGACCTTCCTGTATAATTGACAGCACTGCCTCATAGCCCTGTCTGATTAATTATTTTATTTATTTTATTTATTTATTTATTTATTTACATTTGTTGACCAGGAGTGTCTGACTGGATGTAGGTCCATTTTCAGTGGAAGCCCGGGGAGAAAAGCTCCACAGTTAAAATAAACAGACAGTAGTTACATTGGATTATGTAGCGATTAACAATTTGATTAACATATCAATTAATTACAAACATATTTACAGATGAAGAACATAGTACATCAGTAGACAACAGAATCTTTATCTGCGAAGTACATAACAGACATTAACAACTGTTACAATGAGAAGTTCCTGCTGTATAATAAGTACTGGGCTTATGAGCATCTGAGCTTGCTATAATCAAGGTAGTTAGTGGGGTGGAAAGAAAGGTAGTGGTTGGATGGGGTGGGTGATATTAGAGTGGGAGTTGCAAGGGCATAGCCAGCATGTTTTTAGGTGCGCTTTTAGTAAAGTTTTGAAGTGGGTGCATGATGGTACAGAGGTAATTGTGGGTGGGAGGGAGTTCGATAATTTGGCTATGGCACAAGAGAATAGTGCTTCACCAGCAGAGTATATTGGCTTTAGTGATCTGCAAGTGATTTTTTGTTGCTGGATCTTAGTGGTCTGGTGGTGCGATAGGGTTGGAGTAGATTCTGGAGGGATGGGACATTTAGTGGATGGTTTACTAGTTTATGGGCGAGTGAGAGTTGATACCATTGAAGGAGGTGCGGGAGTGCAAGCCAGCCCAGTTCAGCAAGTGAGAGACAGTGGTGACTATGGTAGGATGCCCCTGTGGTGAATTTGGCGATTTTGTTGTAGCAGGTCTCTAGCTTGTTTAGATCACATTCCCTTAGGTTGGTATATATTGGAGAGGCATAAAGTAGGGTGGAGATAAGGTGGGAATTTGCTATTAAAATCTTTGCTGCTTTGGTGAGAAGTTGCTTATTTCTGTATAATGCTCCTAGTTTTTTGTGGACTTTTTTTATGGTCATGGATATGTGAATGTCAAATTTTAGTTTATTGTCTATTTCCACTCCTAGCAATTAGGTGTGTTCAGTTGGGTATATAGTGATGTTGTCTTTTGCTGTGATGTTAAAGTGAGAGTTGTTTTGAGTATGTTTGGTGGGTTGGAAGATGAGTAGTTTAGTTTTGTTTGGGTTGAGTATTAATTGGGCATCAGATAACCAAGTTTCAACAGAGGAAAAGGCTTCCTGTGTGACTTTTTGCAGGTTGGGTAGGGACTGGGCTGAGCAGATGATGGTTGAGTCATCTGCGTATTGTATGAGTGTGTCATGTTTGGTGGCAGAGGCTAGATTATTGGTGAAAACAGAGAAGAGTAGGGGTCCAAGGATGGATCCTTGGAGAACCCCTATGGAGACATGTAGTTGGGAAGATATGTCATTCTGCCATACAACGGATTGTTGGCGGTCAGACAGGTAACTCTGAAACCAGTTGGTGACTGATTGAGAGAAGGATAGGTTAATGAGGACAGAGGTGAGTTGTTTGTGTGGGACCATGTCAAATACTTTACATAGGTCTAGGAAAGTAGCAGAGGAGAGATAGCCATTGTTTTTATACTGAAGGATAGCGTTAGTAAAAGAGAGTAAGGCAGTGGTGGTGCTATGGTTTGGTCAGAAACCATGCTAAGTACTGGAAAGGAGGTTGTTAGTAAGGAGGTAGTCTGAGACCTGAGAGTGTATGCATCTCTCTAGTATTTTGGAGAGTGGAGAGAGAGAATAGCTATGGGGCGGTAATTAGTTAGTTCTGTGGAGGGTCCGCCTTTGTGGAGGGGAATTATATGTGATACTTTCCACAGTGTGGGAATGTAACTTTCTGACAGAGATTGGCTAATCAAGATGGATACTGGGTAGGCCAGAGCATCAGCTGCGATTTGTAGGTATTCACTTGGGAGGCTGTCTGCTGCTAATTTGGTGGGCTTAAGTTTAGTTAAGAGTTTTTTTATGTTGGAGGTAGGTACAGGAGAAAAAGAGAAGGCAGTGGGGAGATTACTAGTTGAAGGTGTGGGTTGGAGGGGAGGGGGGCGGTTGTGTTGTTTAGCTAGTGATAGTATGGTTTGTGTGAAGTGTGTGTTGAATGAAGTAGCAATATTTTCGGAGTGAGGGATGTTAGGAGGAGGGGTACTGACTTTACCTGGGTGGAGGATGGAGTTTATGGAGGACCAGAATTGTTTGGGGCTGTGTTGGGAGGAGTCTAGGGCAGACTGGTAGTATTGGAATATGTCCTGTTTTATTAGTGTTTTGACTCTATTGCGTAGTTCTAGGAATTTCTGTCTAGTTGAGGGGGTTTTGGTTTTGTGCCAGTGCTCCCAGGCTTTATCCCTGTTTTTCATTTCTGACTTGGTTTTCTGTAGCCATGGGGAGGGTTGTGCTTTGGTTCTGGAAAGTCTTATGGGGGCATGGTAATTAAGGATGCTCAGGAAGGTAGTATTAAAAAAGTCAACTGCGTCATCAAGACTGAGGTACTTTATAGGATGCCAGTTACATTATTTGAGGGATGAGATGAATGTGAGTGGGTTAAAGTTTCGTTTTTTATGTATGTGACAGTAGATGACAGGTTTAGCTTGGTATAGGTATTTTTTGATTAATTACAACACCATAATGGGGGTCTCTCTCATGATAATAGCACTGACATAGGACCCTGTCACATGACCTGCAGTACTGTTATTGTCCCTGTTTCATCAATTATTGTCCTGTCATGAGATCCTTTGGCATGAAGTACAACAGTGTCATTGGACCTTACATCATGAGCTATAGCATATCATAGGGCCATACTTCAATAAGCTGGAGCACTGGCACTTTGAAATGTTGTCCTGAAAGATGATCATACACATTAAACATATGCGTATGTATTGACATGGGATTTTTCAATAACATTACTGTTGCTGCATAGGTAAGACTACAATAGCTGAAAAGCATTTAAAATACAAATCATAAAGCATTATACAGAATAATGAAGTGTACATCACATGGGCTCACTCATTATCAACAATTCAAAAAATAAATGCAAGTAAACCAGATAGAGCAGATCATGGAAAAAAAAAAGACAAAAGTAGCATTGCGCATTGCAATTGCTACACCTAGTGATTACAGTGTCCCATGTACAGAGAGACACAAAGTCATAAAACATCAAGATCTGCAGGCAGATATGAGAGCAATGTGGAAGAAGGATATGCAGACAGTTCCAGTAGTAGTAGGAGCAATGGGTCTCATAAAAAAGAATTTACAATCATATTTAGACATGCGACCAATACATGCAACTCTGTATGAACTGCAGGAGTCATTTTTGGCCACATTGTGGGTGATGCACTTTTGGCTAAAATCAAAGACTGAAATAATACTAACTTTATGAATTTTAGTTATACCTTGACTTAAGAATGGGGTCCATTCCTGTCATGGTAATAGAAAACCAAAACATTTGGAGAAATTAAACAGTAAGACCTTGAGATGAGGATTTTGAGAGCATTGTCGCAAACTATTGACAGCTGTCAAGGTTATTGTGGACTAGCATTTATGTTCATAGGTAAATGTTTTCTTTGTTGCACTGAAGGGCCATTTTAAGCCTAGCTAGAAATCTGAGTTCCAAATCAAACTTTGTGCCTTTTGCCTTTTGCCTATGAGGCAAAGATCTCAATGTTTATGCTAACCCACTCCCGTATGAAGACCAGAATGAGCTGGTGTTTTTTTTTTTCTGTTACCATCTTAGGTTCATACTAGGCTCTCAGTCTTCAGAGTCTTGTAAGCCTAGTCAATAATTAGAGGTCAGAATCAAACCCTGCACTTTATATCTGTGAAGTAAACACCTTACCCATTATGCCAATCTGCCCCTTCATTGTCAGATATTAACTTGTCATGTTTCAGTGCTCAACAGTGTTTTCAACAATCCATTTATGAAAATTCATCTCCTACGCAAGTGAGGAAGAAAGTGAAGGATCCAATGGGGGTTGGAAAACTACTATGGAAAATGTTTCATTTATAATACTGCAAATTTAATGCAAATAAAAGTAAAATACATCATCTTGGAAGATTTGATCTAAAGCAAGATTAGTCACAGCAGCAGATGTGAAAAGAGACCATTAGAGTAATTATTTTGTGTACTCTGCATGTGCAACTCACTGTGAGGGTGCAGGAAGAAGGACTCCATCATCATGTACTGGGAAAAGTTGTCAGCAGAAATTGGAACATTACAACCCCCAACAACAATTAGTGAGATCTCTACCGAGTACTGTATGAAATCCAGGGTCCACTCATTGCAGGAGTATAACTAGGATTAAGCCTTTTCAGAGGAGGCCACCTGCATTCTATAGGGTAACACCATCTCATAGGGAAAAGGTTATGGAAATTAGCATATACATGGGGAATGGAAAGAATAGGGGAAACATGACAGAGAAGTTTAATTATTCTAAGGAAATCAATAAAGTTCTGAAGCCATAACGTTTATTCAAGGTCAATGCACCACAGTTTAAAAATAGAAGAAGAATAACTCATGGGGAAGTGTAAAAGTCTTTCTTCACTAGGATTGTTGTAGATGAATGAAACCACCTCTCACCTCTCAAAGGCTGTGGTAGATTAATCAAGAATGGAAGAATTCAAGGGAATGTGCCCATATAAATCTGTAATGCAGAAGCGTAAGTTTAGTTATGTTAAAGAATGTATGGCATTAACAAACAGCAGATTGACCGGGTTGAGGAAGTGCTTTGCTGTTATTTTCTATGTTTCTATAATAATACTACAATAACTAATATAATAAATGACATGGTACTTCTGTAAAGCCTTCATATAGTGATAACATCAGATATCTTCCTCAGACTATAAGAATTAGATGTAATAATTTCCACCCTACAGCTTTCTGACCTCTCTCCATCCTCTCCCTAATCTCATAACTCTGTAAATATACTAACTGAACATCTGAGTGAGCACATAAAAACATACTGTAATTTGAAGAAGTCTAAATGCTTTTAAAGCATATTGCACAACTGCAGGCTCTTTAATACTAATAAAACATATAATGAAATTGTTACAGTTTAAACAGTGCTGTTTTACTGATTTGACAAAAGCTTTGAATAATGTTTCCTACTCCACCCCACTGCAAATACTAGCATAATTAGGAGTAGCTACCACTTACATACACTCCATAAACTGCAGCTATTAGTGCAGCTAATAGTAGCTACCACTTACATACACTCCATAAACTGCAACTATTAGTGTAGCTAGTAGTAGCTACCACTTACATACAATGGATAAACTGCAACTATTAGTGTAGCTAGTAGTAGCTACCACTTACATACAATGCATAAACTGCAACTATTAGTGTAGCTAGTAGTAGCTACCACTTACATACAATGCATACATTGCAACTATTAGTGTAGCTAGTAGTAGCTACCACTTACAATGAATAAACTGCAACTATTAGTGTAGCTAGTAGTAGCTACCACTTACATACAATGCATAAACTGAACTATTATTGTAGCTACCACTTACATACAATGCATAACTGAAATTATTAGTGTTGCTATCCTTTATATATATATTACACAAAATGCATCTATTAGAGTAGCCAGGAGTAGCTACCACTTTTACACAATGCATAACCTGCACTTAGTAGCTTAGCTTGAGCACCTACCACTTAGCTACACTGCATAAAATCTTATACAATACAATGCACTATCAGGGTGACTTCAGTCCTATAACAGGGAATGAACACAGTCTGATAAATGCTAGAGATGTTGGGAGAGGAAGGTGGACTGTCTCCATATGGAGGTTGTAACAAGCTAAAGGTATGCTGAAGGAAGTGTACCTGTGATTACAGTGGCTATAAGGGTATAAATGCTGGATGATAAAGATGCCATCTTTTGGCTAGTGGACATAGACAGACATACTATAAACTTAACATCTACAATGCAGGCTTGGATTTTATACATAACTATTTTACATTTTACTAAATACAAAGATTAAATTGTTATTGTTATCTTATGGCTACATAAAACTTCTGGACTGTGGAGGTGATGGTAATATTACTGTAATGGCAGAGGTACCTAAATGTTTTTTTAATGTGAGAGACTTCCAAAACTTTGGTGGTCCTATAGTGTTGTAATGTGTGCATAGTTTGAAAGATGTATTTCTGATTTTTTATCTTGTTTTTTGTTTATCAATTTTGAATGTTAGCACGATGCAAAAAAGTACATGTTAAAAATAATACACTATCAGGGTGACCTTACAAGATTCATTGTCTTTCTCATTAACTTAACCATGAGAAGTACCTCAAGGATCTGTAGTCTGATATGTTCTTTTCAAACTTTCCTTTTAAATGTAAGCATTTGTGAATGGCATACATGTGTACATAGTATAAAGTGGTGTGCTGTGTAAGAAACCACTGGGTAACATGCAAACCTCACTGTGACAGTCCCCTACTCTGGGCCAGTAATTAAGGAGGCTCAGTCCTCACCACTGACACCGGTGAGGGATGGCCACTAGGAACAAAAATGGACACACACAGTATTTTCAGATGCAGCTCTCTGCACCAAGCACAATTTTCCTTAAGAGCCCACAGAGAGCACACTCAGCCTGAGGCTGGGCTCTCTCTGTCTCTCTTTCCATGCCCCAAGCAAGACTCCATGCTGACCACTGTGTCCCTGTTCCAAGTAGCTAACACACACACACACACACACACACACACACACACACACACACACACACACACACATACACACACACACTTGGATATTTGATTTTCACACACAGGCGCACACACACACACACACACACACACACACACACACACACACACACACACACAGACACACACACACACACACACACACACACACACACACACACACACACACACACACACACACACACCTGGGAAAGGCTGGCACAGATTTACCAGCTTTGCCCCCTCTGCCCAGAATATAAGGTAATTATGCTTCCACCAATCAGCTACCCTAAGACATCTACAAGGGTACCCAATTATAATGAGTAAAATTAATACTAATGCAAATGGTAGAGTTTCACCAATGCAACAAGGCTTTCAGGAGTGGCCACAGTGTCACCAAAATAAGCATAAGTACTATTAAGATGTTAAAAGTATTGCCTAAAGACCAGCCATAATGAAACATATAGAAATATTTAATAATAAATAATAAAACAGAAAACATGAGAATACTGAATATCTAGTTACAATAAACACCAGAGTTTCAATCACAGGAGATATAAAAAATAACACAGTTGGATAGATTCACACAGATGCAGAGAAACAATATATAACTAATCTCACTATATTTTCCTGACTGACTAAAGAATTACTGTTCCTTAGTTAAGTTACTTACTATAGCAAGTCAAGATGATGAGTGTTGATTTGCTTACTACAGCAAGGCAAGATGAGGTGTGAGGTCGTGTACGATATTTGTAAGAGATGTTTCCTGTCAGGTTCTGAAAAAACAAAGTGCTACTGTGAGAGGTCTGTCATATCTCTCACTAATATCTACAGAATAATTTCAGTGCTGGTTATAGAATGACATCACATCTGGTCACCTGATTCTGGTAGAATACAGACCCAGAGTTTGCTAAGTTCTGTTGCAGCATCTGAAAGCTATAAAAAAAATTCAAAACCTTCCACCCTTCCAGGTAGCAATTAGTTCACCCCTAAGGACAATATAGTAAGATTCTTAGTCCTAGTTTTCCCAGATATGTTTGTCTCTGGCTGCAGTCAGACCTGTAAGATAAAATCTATATGGCCTAAACCAACCCATTTAATTTTCAACCTATTTTTCAAAATTAGCTGGATGAGATTAAACTCTTCCCTTCCAGAATTCATTGTTCAAACATATACATTTAATCAGTTATAATAATACTGTCTGACATACATTTATATCTCTTTTCTGTCTAGCAGGACCCTCTGTTTATGCATTTTTAACTCAAGCAACTTTACAAATACATTTTTAACACAAATATCTGTACAAATCAGTGTGACAGTCAAATCACATAAAATTATTTACAAAACTCCAGCTAGCTATGCTGGCATGTGTTACACATGCACTACCCTACTCTCCCTGGCACAGATGGCACTACCTCATATCATCACATCCACATGGAGCAGTTGGGAACAACAACAACAACTTAGTAAAGTATAATAAACTTCACTAAGTAGCTAGTTTACTATTATTTTCTGTGTGTAGTGATAGCTAGCCTTGGAGTGGACGTCGAAGAGGTTGCACTAGCTACCACTTTTATGATCTGTGCTTAAGTGCCCCATGTCTAGGGACAGAGATTAAAACTAGATGAGATTATATTAAATTGTAAGGGTGTGGGGCCACAGTTTCCCTTACAATGTATGTATTATTACTGAAGATAAATGGGTCTGCAATTGCACAATATACACTTACAAAATTAGGCTTTTTTCAAAGTAAAATGTGTTTGATGTGTTCTCTCAGTCAGTGCCAAATCATGGTCAAATGGGGCCCTAGGAAGTGTAAAGGACCAGCCCCCAACCCCACTCCCAGAGCCATTCCAGTGTCCCATTGCCTGTGTCTCTCCCCCCAGTAACCATAAACGGTGTCCAAAGCTGTCAGCATGCACACTATTTTCTTCTTTACTTTTGAAATGAAGACAGAAATGTGGATTTCATTTAAAACATTTCATTTATTTAGCCTTTGTTGACCAGGCTAGCCCCACTAGGCTAGTAGCCTCTTTTCAGGAGAGACACTTGGGGTATTTATACTAGGAGAAATTTGGCTAGGGCATCAGGGAACTTCCCCTACTCTTTTTGATAGCTCAGGTGGGTGTAAAAGATCTCCCAGTACCTACCATCAATGCAGGTAGATGGGGCTTCGGATTAACATCTCATCTGAAGGATGACACACCCAGATGTGTAGCACCCCCTTAAAGTGCACTAAAGTGTCAATAATCCATCTACATAGTGTGGGAGTAGAACCCACATCTTCTGCACCAAGGTGAGTATGCTACCTGTTGCACTACTAACACTGCTTTCAAACATTAAAGCAGAAACACTGATGGCATTTGCTAAACAAAACAGTTACACATTGAAAACAAATTTAGCATGAGCAACAGAAAAGTTTTCTTCCATTCAACCTCACACTCACTAAAAATGAAGTGAAACTCACATTCATTGCAAATGCACTGAAACTTGCTTTCACTGAAAATACAGCTGGTCATTGGCAGATTAAGTGAACTTTGATCCTTGGGCTGTTTTCAAACCATGGGCCCTGCATACATTTTTTGGACCATGCATTAATATATGTGTTATTTGAGTCACCTTCATGATTCAATGTATGTCTTGCTAAATACAGCTGCATTTATTAGAGTGTGTTTTAAATTTGCAGTTTTGAGCATTTTTCCCATTAACCAGCAAAACTAAATGTGAGAACAAGTAAAAGACAAAAATACCCATTTCAACTAGCACTAATAACTAACTGCAACTACAGGGACTGGTAGTTGTTGTCAAGGATTAAGGCTGTTGTCTCCTGTAAATAAGGTACAGGGTTTGAGACTGAGTAAGTTAATTAACTAACCTGCCATTTATAACTAGGGCATTTTATAGACACACACACACACACACACACACACACCTGCATTTCCCTGGCATTCGTAATGCTGAGGATAGCACTACAAAGCTGCTTCAATCTCATGCTGCCGAAAATTTCAAAGGTAATACCCCATCTGAGTTATCCATAATGCTGCTTCAATCTCACTGCCAAAATTCTATAATGCTCCAAAGCTCGTACCATCATCTGCTAACCATAATACTGCCGCTCCAATCTCGTGTGCTTCAGAAATCAAATATCATGCATTGCTCTGTGTACATGCATCCACTTTGTCTCATTGGCTGGAATCCTAAAGCAGCACGATGCATGCATGCAGACACAACACCAACAGAGTGTAGGAAAAACATAATGTAGGATAGCTTTTACTTTTCTTTTTTTTTTCATTTTTTAATTTAATGAATGTTGTGACCACCCCACTCCACCCCCCCCACCCCCAAGCAAGCGGGCCCTAGGCTGCTGCCTAGGTCAACTAGTACTTTATCTGGCTCTGCTCTCGCAATGATTCATAAAGAATTCACTTGCATTAGGAGTGATGGAGTGATGGCAGGGCTGTGGAAAG